>NC_000084.6:90068479-90368479 GCF_000001635.26 Mus musculus
CATAGACTAACAGATTGACTACACAAACAGGACCCAACATTTTTCTACTTACAGGAAACCTATTTCAGGGAAAAAGACAGACACTACCTCAGAATGAAAGGCTGGAAAACAATTTTCCAAGCAAATGGTCTGAAGAAACAAGCTGGAGTAGCCATTCTAATATCGAATAAAATCGACTTCCAACCCAAAGTTATCAAAAAAGACAAGAAGGGACATTTCATACTCATCAAAGGTAATATCTTCCAAGAGGAACTCTGAATTCTGATATCTATACTCCAAATGCAAGGGCAGCCACATTCATTAAAGAAACTTTAGTAAAGCTCAAAGCACACATTGCACCTCACACAATGATTGTGGGAGACTTCAACACACCACTTTCATCAATGGACAGATCGTGGAAACAGAAACTAAACAGGGGCACAGTGAAACAGAAGTTTTTAAAAAATGGATTTAACAGATATCTTCAGAACATTTTTTCCTAAAACAAAAGGATATACCTTCTTCTCAGTACCTCATGGTATCTTCTCCAAAATTGATCATATAATTGGTCACAAAACAGGCCTCAACAGATAAAAAATATTGAAAATATCGCATGCATCCTATCAGATCACCATGGATTACAGCTGATCTTGAATAACAATATAAATAATAGAAAGCCAACATTTACGTGGAAACAGAACAACACTCTTCTCAATGATACCTTGCTCTAGGGAGAAATAAAGAAAGAAATTAAAGACTTTTTAGAGTTTAATGAAAATGAAAACACAACATACCCAAACTTTTGGAACACAATGAAAGCATTTCTAAGAGGAAAACTCATAGGCCTGAGTGCTTCCAAAAAGAAACTAGAGAGAGCACACACTAGCAGCTTTACAACACACCTAAAAGCTCTAGAACAAAAAGAAGCAAATTCACCCAAGAGGAGTAGAAGGCAGGAAATAATCAAACTCAGGGGCGAAATCAACCAAGTGGAAACAAGAAGAAGTATTCAAAGAATCAACCAAAAAAGGAGCTGGTTCTTTGAGAAAATCAACAAGATAGATAAACCCTTAGCCAGACTCACTAGAGGGCACAGGGACAGCAACCACAATAACAAAATCAGAAATGAAAAGGGAGACATAACAGCAGGTCCTGAAGAAATCCAAAACACCATCAGATCCTTCTACAAAAGGCTATACTCAACAAAACTAAAGAACCTAGATGAAATGGACAAGTTTCTAGACAGATACCAGGTACCAGAGTTAAATGAGGATCAGGTTAATAATCTAAACAGTCCTATATACCCTAAGAAATAGAAGCAGTCATTAATAGTCTCCCAACCAAAAAAAGCCCAGGACCAGATGGGTTTAGTGCAGAGTTCTATCAGACCTTCAAAGATCTAATTCCAGGTCTTCACAAAAAATTCTACAAAATAGAAGCAGAAGGTACTCTACCCAATTCATTCTATGAAGCCACAATTACTCTGATACCTAAACCACAGAAAGACCCAACAAAGATAAAGAACTTCAGACAAACTTCCCTTATGAATATCGATGCAAGAATACTCAATAAAATTCTCACTAACCAAATCCAAGAACACATCAAAACAATCATCCATCCTGACCAAGTAGGTTTCATTCCAGGGATGCAGGGATGGTTTAATATACAGAAATCTATCAACGTAATCCAGTATATAAACAAACTCAAAGACAATAAACACATGATCATCTCATTAGATGCAGAGAAAGCATTTGACAAAATCCAATACCCATTCATGATAAAAGTCTTAGAAAGATCAGGAATTCAAGGCCCATACCTAAACATGATAAAAGCAATCTACAGCAAACCAGTAGCCAACATCAAAGTAAATGGTGAGAAGCTGGAAGCAATCCCACTAAAATCAGGGACTAGACAAGGCTGTCCACTCTCTCCCTACCTATTCAACATTGTACTTGAAGTCCTAGCCAGAGCAATTTGACAACAAAAGGAGATCAAGGGGATACAAATTGGAAAGGAAGAAGTCAAAATATCACTTTTTGCAGATGATATGATAGTATATATAAGTGACCCTAAAAATTCCACCAGAGAATTCCTAAGCCTGATAAACAGCTTCAATCAAGTAGCTGGATATAAAATTAACTCAAACAAGTCAATGGCCTTTCTGTACACAAAGGATAAACAGGCTGAGAAAGAAATTAGGGAAACAACACCCTTCTCAATAGTCACAAATAATATAAAATACCTTGGTGTGACTCTAACTAAGGAAGTGAAAGATTTGTATGATTAGAACTTCAAGTCTCTGAAGAAAGAAATTAAAGAAGATCTCAGAAAATGGAAAGATCTCACATGCTCATAGATAGGCAGGATCAACATACAACAGATTCAATGCAATCCCCATCAAAATTCCAACTCAATTCTTCAATGAATTAGAAAGGTCAATCTGCAAATTCATCTGGAATAACAAAAAAACCTAGGATACCAAAAACTCTTCTCAAGAATAAAAGAACCGCTGGTGGAATCACCATGCCTGATTTAAAGCTGTACTATAGAGCAATTTTGATAAAAACTGCATGGTACTGGTATAGCGAAAGATAAGTAGACCAATGGAATAGAATTGAAGACCCAGAAATGAACCCACACACCACTTGATCTTTGACAAGGGAGCTAAAACCATCCAGTGGAAAAAAAGACAGCATTTTCAACAAATGATGCTGGCACAACTGGCGGTTAACATATAGAAGAATGTGATTTGATTAATTCCTATCTCCTTGTACTAAGATCAAATATAAGTGGATCAAGGAACTCCACATAAAACCACAGACAGTGAAAGTTATAGAGGAGAAAGTGGGGTGGGGGAAAACCTGAAAGATATGGGCACAGGGGAAAAATTCCTAAATAGAACAGCAATGGCTTGTGCTGTAAGATTGAGAATAGACAAATGGAACCTCATAAGATTGAAAAGCTTCTGTAATGCAAAAGACACCGTCAATAAGACAAAAAAGGCCACCAACAGATTGGGAAAGGATCTTTACCTATCCTAAATCAGATAGGGGACTAATATCAAATATATATAAAGAACTCAAGAAGGTGGAATCCAGAAAATCAAATATCCCCATTAAAAAAATGGAGCAAAGAGCGAAACAAAGAATTCTCACCTGAGGAATACCTAATGGCTGAGAAGCACCTGAAAAAATGTTCAGCATCCTTAATCATCAGGGAAATGCAAATCAAAACAACCCTGAGATTCCACCTCACAACTGTCAGAAGGGGTAAGATGAAAAATTCGGGTGACAGCATATACTGACAGGGATGTGGAGAAAAAGGAACACTCCTCCATTGTTGGTGGGATTGCAAGCTTGTACAACCACTCTGGAATTCAGTCTGGCAGTTCCTCAGAAAACTGGACATAGTACTACTGGAGGATCCCACAATACCTCTCCTGGGCATATATCCATATTATGTTCCAACTGGTAATAAGGACACATGCTCCACTATGTTCATAGCAGCCTTATTTATTATATTAAAAAGAATGAATTTATGAAATTCCTAAGTTAGGCAAATGGATGGACCTGGAAGGCATCATACTGAGTGAGGTAACACATTCACAAAAGAACTCACACAACATGTACTCACTGATAAGTGGATATTAGCCCAGAAACTTAGAATTTACAAGATACAAGATACAATTTACAAAACACATGAAACTCAAGAAGAATAAAGACCAAAGTGTGAATACTTTACCCCTTCTTAGAATTGGGAAAAAAACACCCATGGAAGGAGTTACAAAGACAAAGTTTGGAGCTGAGACAAAAGGATAGATCATCTAGAGACAGCCATACCTGGGGATCCATCCCATAATAAGCCTCCAAACACTGACAACATTGCATACACTAGCAAGATTTTGCTGAAAGGACCCTGATATAGCTATCTCTTGTGAGACTATGCTGAGGCCTAGTAAACACAGAAGTGGATGTTCACATTCAGCTATTGGATGGATCACAGTGCCCCCAAAGGAGAAGCTAGAGAAAGTACCCAAGGAGCTAAAGGGATCTGCAACCCTATAGGTGGGACAACATTATGAACTAACCAGTACCCCGGAGCTCTTGACTCTAGCTGTATATGTATCACAAGATGGCCTAGTCGGCCATCAGTGGAAAGAGAGGCCCATTGGTCTTGCAAACTTTATATGTCTCAGTACAGGGGAATGCCAGGGCCAAGAAGTGGGAGTAGGTATGTAGGGAAGTAGGGAGGGGAGGGGAGGGTGGACTTTTTGGGATAGTGGTGGAAATGTAAATGAAGAAAATACCTAATTTAAAAAAAAAAAAGAAAATGCTTAATCCCTTACAGTGTGCTCTATTGTAAATTGGCATGTAGCCTACACATATTCTGTCACATAATCATTTCTAAATTACAAAAATACCTGGTGCAATATGAATAACAATAGCTATATAGTTTAGACAATAATGAGAAAAAAATCTCCCCTGTACATGTTGATAACACGTAATTATTTTCAAATAGTTTCCATATGTTCTTGCCTTTATAAATGATAACCAAAATATGGAGAGCTATGTTTTAATAATTCAAAAGCATTTAATTTCATAATCACTTACTTACATTTTATATTTTAAAATATTTTAGCTTACAGTACTGCTTATTAGATATATTAAATATAACTTACATGGATCACTTACAATTTAAACTTTCTGACACATCCAAAGAATGACCTTATTAAAGAATACACTATTAATGGAGTTTTCCTTTTCCATATTTTGTTTTTGTTTTTGTTTTATCACAAATCAGCTGTGTCAATGAATCTGCTATCATAGCAGCCACACGTTATAGAAGAGCACTGATATTTTAAATAGCATTGAAATTATCATCAGCAAGATTTCAGGTTGGGTCCACTACTTTGCAGAAAACCCCATTGACTTTTTTTTTTAATGATGAAAGAAAGAACACTTTACAGAAGAAATAACCAGAGTATAGTACGTTCCAACTATACTTCCAAAATATCGCTATCTCTTTAATAATAAGGGTTAAGTCTCTCTTTATCTTAATTGTTGATAAATTGTTGTTAGATATTGAATTTAGAAACAGAGAGTGATGACATCTGCCTAAAATTCCATAATGATTTAACATATAACATGTTCACACATTTTTGAATTGCACTAAGATCACTAATAAGATATTATTATTAAGAAGCTATGTGTAAAAATTATCTAGATTTTCTTTGTCAAATAAACTGTTTACTATGTTTGAAAAAGAGATTAATCCAAATTAAGAGAATGATTTAGGCTATATCAAAATCAATTACCAAATGCAAAATTTCTAATGATTAAAGAATATGCCTATATTACATTTTGTTGTAAAGGGATTATGTGAATAGGCTTAGTTTAGTCAATACATTTTATGACAAACTAAGAACAATATATTGAAAAATGACAAACCAGTTATTGATGTACACCAGTAATTCATAACTGCTAAACAGTGCTTCAATGTGTATCTTTACTTAAAATTCAGGAAATCATGAGATTTTCAAATAGAGAAAAATGCTTAATCATAAACAGCATTAGTCCCAGAATTAAAAAGAGTGAGTGCTGTTCTTGGGAGAAATCCATGGAGCTTTGGAAATGTCTCTAAGTAAGCAGACCCATTGGATCCTTAGTGCACTGCAAATAATCTCTTATGACTATAAAAGAAAGAAGTTGCTTAAACTAGGAAATTCTACTAAACACCCTACAATGATGAAGTAGGTAAAACTATCAACATTTCTCCATGCTATAAAAATTAGCATTTTTAAAAAGCTATAAGTCAATATTAACAAGCACCAAAAAGACTGATTACATAACGGTCAGCAAAGATGAACCACGTGCGTCTTCATCTCATCTTCACAGGAGCTTCAGTTTGTTTGACGATCACTTAACTGAATCAAAACTCAACATCCACATCTTTTACCCTATGGTTCTAATGTTATTAATTTATATGATACTCACATAAACATACAAAGATATGCACATAAAGACATTTATTAGAACAAAGTGATAACAGCAAAAACCTGCCAACAATGTGTGATATTAAATATATCCATATTCATACTTATTTCAGCATTTGTCCATTAATATTGTCTTTTTTATTACATATTTTCCTCAATTACATTTCCAATGCTAGCCAAAAAGTCCCCGATGCCCTCCCAACTACTCCCCTACCCACCCATCCCACTTTTTGGCCCTGGCATTCCCCTGTACTAGGGCATATAAAGTTTGCCTGTCCAATGGGCCTCTCTTTCCAGTGATGGTCAACTAGGCCATCTTTTGATACAAATGCAGCTAGAGTCAAGAGCTCCGGGGTACTGGTTAGTTCATAATGTTGTTCTACCTATAGGGTTGCAGATCCCTTTAGCTCCTTGGATACTATCTCTAGCTCCTCCATTGGGGGCCCTGTGATCCATCCAATAGCTGACTGTGAGCATTCACTTATGGGTTTGCTCGGCCCCGGCCTAGTCTCACAAGAGACAGCTACATCAGGATCCTTTCAGCAAAATCTTGCTAGTGTATGCAATGGTGTCATCGTTTGGAGGCTAGTTGTGGGATGGATCCCTGGATATGGCAGTCTCTAGATGGTCCATCCTTTTGTCTCAGCTCCAAACTTTGTCTCTGTAACTCCTTCCATGGGTGACTGTTTCCAATTCTAAGAGGGGCTAAGTGTCCACACTTTGGTCTTCGTTCTTCTTCAGTTTCATGTGTTTTGCAAATTGTATCTTATATCTAGAGTATACTAAGTTTCTGGGCTAATATCCACTTACCAGTGAGTACATATCATTTGAGTTCTTTTGTGATTGGGTTACCTCACTCAGGATGATGCCCTCCAGGTCCAACCATTTGCCTAGGAATTTCATAAATTCATTCCTTTCAATAGCTGAGTAGTACTCCATTGTGTAAATGTACCACATTTTCTGTATCCATTCCTCTGTTGAGGGGCATCTGGGTTCTTTCCAGCTTCTGGCTATTACAAATAAGGCTGCTATGAACATAGTGGAGCATGTGTCCTTCTTACAGGTTGGAACATCTTCTGGATATATGCCCAGGAGAGGTATTGTGGGATCCTCTGAATGTACTATGTCCAATTTTTTGAGGAACTGCCAGACTGATTTCGAGAGTGGTTGTACAAGCTTACAATCCCACCAACAATGGAGGAGTGTTCCTTTCTCCACATACTTGCCAGCATCTGCTGTCACCTGAATTTTTGATCTTAGCCATTCGGACTGGTGTGAGGTGGAAACTCAGGGTTGTTTTTTTTTTTTTTTCCATTTTTTATTAGGTATTTAACTCATTTACATTTCCAATGCTATACCAAAAGTCCCCCATATCCACCCACCCCCACTCCCCTGCCCACCCACTCCCCCTTTTTGGCCCTGGTATTCCCCTGTACTGGGGCATATAAAGTTTGCAAGTCCAATGGGCCTCTCTTTCCAGTGATGGCCGACTAGGCCATCTTTTGAT
The DNA here is from genome assembly GCF_000001635.26 of Mus musculus. Lineage (NCBI taxonomy): Eukaryota > Metazoa > Chordata > Mammalia > Rodentia > Muridae > Mus > Mus musculus. The sequence continues at coordinate 90,075,958 of NC_000084.6, forward strand.
ATATATGCAGCTAGAGTCAAGAGCTCCGGGGTACTGGTTAGCTCATAATGTTGTTCCACCTATAGGGTTGCAGATCCCTTTAGCTCCTTGGCTACTTTCTCTAGCTCCTCCATTGGGAGCCCTATGATCCATCCATTAGCTGACTGTGAGCATACACTTCTCTGTTTGCTGGGCCCCGGCATAGTCTCACAAGAGACAGCTACATCTGTGTCCTTTCAATAAAATCTTGCTAGTGTATGCAATGGTGTCAGCGTTTGGATGCTGATTATGGGGTGGATCCCTGGCTATGGCAGTCTCTACATGGTCCATCCTTTCATCTCAGCTCCAAACTCCGTCTCTGTAACTCCTTCCATGGGTGATTTGTTCCCAAATCTAAGGAGGGGCATAGTGTCCACACTTCAGTCTTCATTCTTCTTGAGTTTCATGTGTTTAGCAAATTATATCTTATATCTTGGGTATCCTAGGTTTGGGGCTAATATCCACTTATCAGTGAATACATATTGTGTGAGTTTCTTTGTGAATGTGTTACCTCACTCAGGATGATGCCCTCCAGGTCCATCCATTTGGCTAGGAATTTCATAAATTCATTCTTTTTAATAGCTGAGTAGTACTCCATTGTGTAGATGTACCACATTTTCTGTATCCATTCCTCTGTTGAGGGGCATCTAGGTTCTTTCCAGCTTCTGGCTATTATAAATAAGGCTGCTATGAACATAGTGGAGCATGTGTCCTTCTTACCTGTTGGGGCATCTTCTGGATATATGCCCAGGAGAGGTATTGCTGGATCCTCCGGTAGTACTATGTCCAGTTTTCTGAGGAACCGCCAGACTGATTTCCAGAGTGGTTGTACAAGCCTGGACTCCCACCAACAATGGAGGAGTGTTCCTCTTTCTCCACATCCTCGCCAGCATCTGCTGTCACCTGAATTTTTGATCTTAGCCATTCTGACTGGTGTGAGGTGGAATCTCAGGGTTGTTTTGATTTGCATTTCCCTGATGATTAAGGATGTTGAACATTTTTTCAAGTGCTTCTCTGCCATTCGATATTCCTCAGGTGAGAATTCTTTGTTCAGTTCTGAGCCCCATTTTTTAATGGGGTTATTTGATTTTCTGAAGTCCACCTTCTTGAGTTCTTTATATATGTTGGATATTAGTCCCCTATCTGATTTAGGATAGGTAAAGATCCTTTCCCAATCTGTTGGTGGTCTTTTTGTCTTATTGACGGTGTCTTTTGCCTTGCAGAAACTTTGGAGTTTCATTAGGTCCCATTTGTCGATTCTCGATCTTACAGCACAAGCCATAGCTGTTCTGTTCAGGAATTTTTCCCCTGTGCCCATATCTTCAAGGCTTTTCCCCACCTTCTCCTCTCTAAGTTTCAGTGTCTCTGGTTTTATGTGAAGTTCCTTGATCCACTTAGATTTGACCTTAGTACAAGGAGATAAGTATGGATCGATTCGCATTCTTCTACACGATAACAACCAGTTGTGCCAGCACCAATTGTTGAAAATGCTGTCTTTCTTCCACTGGATGGTTTTAGCTCCCTTGTCGAAGATCAAGTGACCATAGGTGTGTGGGTTCATTTCTGGATCTTCAATTCTATTCCATTGGTCTACTTGTCTGTCTCTATACCAGTACCATGCAGTTTTTATCACAATTGCTCTGTAGTAAAGCTTTAGGTCTGGCATGGTGATTCCGCCAGAAGTTCTTTTATCCTTGAGAAGACTTTTTGCTATCCTAGGTTTTTTGTTATTCCAGACAAATTTGCAAATTGCTCCTTCCAATTCGTTGAAGAATTGAGTTGGAATTTTGATGGGGATTGCATTGAATCTGTAGATTGCTTTTGGCAAGATAGCCATTTTTACAATGTTGATCCTGCCAATCCATGAGCATGGGAGATCTTTCCATCTTCTGAGATCTTCTTTAATTTCTTTCTTCAGAGATTTGAAGTTTTTATCATACAGATCTTTCACCTCCTTAGTTAGAGTCACGCCAAGATATTTTATATTATTTGTGACTATTGAGAAGGGTGTTGTTTCCCTAATTTCTTTCTCAGCCTGTTTATTCTTTGTATAGAGAAAGGCCATTGCCTTGTTTGAGTTTATTTTATATCCAGCTACTTCACCGAAGCTGTTTATCAGGTTTAGGAGTTCTCTGGTAGAATTTTTAGGGTCACTTATATATACTATCATATCATCTGCAAAAAGTGATATTTTGACTTCCTCTTTTCCAATTTGTATCCCCTTGATCTCCTTTTGTTGCCGAATTGCTCTGGCTAATACTTCAAGTACTATGTTGAAAAGGTAGGGAGAAAGTGGGCAGCCTTGTCTAGTCCCTGATATTAGTGGGATTGCTTCCAGCTTCTCTCCATTTACTTTGATGTTGGCTACTGGTTTGCTGTAGATTGCTTTTATCATGTTTAGGTATGGGCCTTGAATTCCTGATCTTTCCAAAACTTTTATCATGAATGGGTGTTGGATCTTGTCAAATGCTTTTTCTGCATCTAACGAGATGATCATGTGGTTTTTGTCTTTGAGTTTGTTTATATAATGGATTACATTGATGGATTTTCGTATATTAAACCATCCCTGCATCCCTGGAATAAAACCTACTTGGTCAGGATGGATGATTGCTTTAATGTGTTTTTGGATTCGGTTAGCGAGAATTTTATTGAGGATTTTTGCATCGATATTCATAAGAGAAATTGGTCTGAAGTTCTCTATCTTTGTTGGATCTTTCTGTGGTTTAGGTATCAGAGTAATAGTGGCTTCATAAAATGAGTTGGGTAGAGTACCTTCTACTTCTATTTTGTGAAATAGTTTGTGCAGAATTGGAATTAGATCTTCTTTGAAGGTCTGATAGAACTCTGCACTAAACCCATCTGGTCCTGGGCTTTTTTTGGTTGGGAGACTATTAATAACTGCTTCTATTTCTTTAGGTGATATGGGACTGTTTAGATGGTCAACTTGATCCTGATTCAACTTTGGTACCTGGTATCTGTCCAGAAATTTGTCCATTTCGTCCAGGTTTTCCAGTTTTGTTGAGTATAGCCTTTTGTAGAAGGATCTGATGGTGTTTTGGATTTCTTCAGGATCTGTTGTTATGTCTCCCTTTTCATTTCTGATTTTGTTAATTAGGATTTTGTCCCTGTGCCCTTTAGTGAGTCTAGCTAAGGGTTTATCTATCTTGTTGATTTTCTCAAAGAACCAACTCCTCGTTTGGTTAATTCTTTGAATAGTTCTTCTTGTTTCCACTTGGTTGATTTCACCCCTGAGTTTGATTATTTCCTGCCGTCTACTCCTCTTGGGTGAATTTGCTTCCTTTTTTTCTAGGGCTTTTAGATGTGTTGTCAAGCTGCTAGTATGTGCTGTCTCCCGTTTCTTCTTGGAGGCACTCAGCGCTATGAGTTTCCCTCTTAGAAATGCTTTCATTGTGTCCCATAGGTTTGGGTACGTTGTGGCTTCATTTTCATTAAACTCTAAAAAGTCTTTAATTTCTTTCTTTATTCCTTCCTTGACCAAGGTATCATTGAGAAGAGTGTTATTCAGTTTCCACGTGAATGTTGGCTTTCCATTATTTATGTTGTTATTGAAGATCAGTCTTAGGCCATGGTGGTCTGATAGGATACATGGGACAATTTCAATATTTTTGTATCTATTGAGGCCTGTTTTGTGACCAATTATATGGTCAATTTTGGAGAAGGTCCCGTGAGGTGCTGAGAAGAAGGTATATCCTTTTGTTTTAGGATAAAATGTTCTGTAGATATCTGTCAGGTCCATTTGTTTCATAACTTCTGTTAGTTTCACTGTGTCCCTGTTTAGTTTCTGTTTCCACGATCTGTCCTTTGAAGAAAGTGGTGTGTTGAAGTCTCCCACTATTATTGTGTGAGGTGCAATGTATGCTTTGACCTTTACTAAAGTGTCTCTAATGAATGTGGCTGCCCTTGCATTTGGTGCGTAGATATTCAGAATTGAGAGTTCCTCTTGGAGGATTTTACCTTTGATGAGTATGAAGTGTCCCTCCTTGTCTTTTTTGATAACTTTGGGTTGGAAGTCGATTTTATCCGATATTAAAATGGCTACTCCAGCTTGTTTCTTCAGTCCATTTGCTTGGAAAATTGTTTTCCAGCCTTTCACTCTGAGGTAGTGTCTGTCTTTTTCCCTGAGATGGGTTTCCTGTAAGCAGCAGAATGTTGGGTCCTGTTTGTGTAGCCAGTCTGTTAGTCTATGTCTTTTTATTGGGGAATTGAGTCCATTGATATTAAGAGATATTAAGGAAAAGTAATTGTTGCTCCCTTTTATTTTTGTTGTTAGAGTTGGCATTCTGTTCTTGTGGCTGTCTTCTTTTTGGTTTGTTGAATGATTACTTTCTTGGTTGTTCTAGGGCGTGATTTCCGTCCTTGTATTGCTTCTTTTCTGTTATTATCCTTTGAAGGGCTGGATTCGTGGAAAGATATTGTGTGAACTTGGTTTTGTCGTGGAATACTTTGGTTTCTCCATCTATGGTAATTGAGAGTTTGGCCGGGTATCGTAGCCTGGGCTGGCATTTGTGTTCTCTTAGTGTCTGTATAACATCTGTCCAGGCTCTTCTGGCTTTCATAGTCTCTGGTGAAAAGTCTGGTGTAATTCTGATAGGCCTTCCTTTATATGTTACTTGACCTTTCTCCCTTACTGCTTTTAATATTCTATCTTTATTTAGTGCATTTGTTGTTCTGATTATTATGTGTCGGGAGGAATTTCTTTTCTGGTCCAGTCTATTTGGAGTTCTGTATGCTTCTTGTATGATCATGGGCATCTCTTTTTTTATGTTTGGGAAGTTTTCTTCTATTATTTTGTTGAAGATATTAGCTGGCCCTTTAAGTTGAAAATCTTCATTCTCATCAATTCCTATTATCCGTAGGTTTGGTCTTCTCATTGTGTCCTGGATTACCTGGATGTTTTGAGTTAGGATCCTTTTGCATTTTGTATTTTCTTTGACTGTTGTGTCGATGTTCTCTATGGAATCTTCTGCACCTGAGATTCTCTCTTCCATTTCTTGTATTCTGTTGCTGATGCTCGCATCTATGGTTCCAGATCTCTTTCCTAGGGTTTCTATCTCCAGCGTTGCCTCGCTTTGGGTTTTCTTTATTGTGTCTACTTCCCCTTTTAGTTCTAGTATGGTTTTGTTCATTTCCATCACCTGTTTGGCTGTGTTTTCCTGCTTTTCTTTAAGAGCCTGTAACTCTTTAGCAGTGCTCTCCTGTAAATCTTTAAGTGACTTATGAAAGTCCTTCTTGATGTCCTCTATCATCATCATGAGAAATGTTTTTAAATCTGGGTCTAGATTTTCGGTTGTGTTGGGGTGCCCAGGACTAGGTGGGGTGGGAGTGCTGCGTTCTGATGATGGTGAGTGGTCTTGATTTCTGTTAGTAGGATTCTTACGTTTGCCTTTCGCCATCTGGTAATCTCTGAAGCTAGCTGTTTTAGTTGTCACTGTTAAGAGCTTGTTCTTCAGGTGACTCTGTTAGCCTCTATGAGCAGACCTGGAGGGTAGCACTCTCCTTAGTTTCAGTGGGCAGAGTATTCTCTGCAGGCAAGCTCTCTTCTTGCAAGGCAGGTACCCAGATATCTGGTGTTCGAACCAGACTCCTGGCAGAAGTTGTGTTCCACTCACTAGAGGTCTTAGGATCACGTGTGGAATCCTGTGTGGGCCCTTGCGGGTGTCAGGCGACTCAGCTGGCAAGGTAGCCGGGGCTCGAGTGGAGTGGAAGGGGTTTGTGCCCCAGATCAAGCCCGGGTAGCCTGCTTCCCTATGTACCGCAGTCTCAAGTTCCACGCGATTGGATTGGGGTAGGCGCTGTGTTCCACTCACCAGAGGTCTTAGGGTCCCGTGGGGAGTCCCGTGTGGGCCCTTGCGGGTGTTGGGCAAGACTCTGCTGTCAAGGTAGCCCGGGGCTCGAGTCTCGAGTCGAGCGGAAGGGACTTGTGCCCCAGATCAGGCCCGGGTAGCCTGCTTCCCTATGTACCGCAGTCTCAAGTTCCGCGCGATTGGATTGGGGCAGGCACTGTGATCCACTCACCAGAGGTCTTAGGGTCCCGTGGGGAGTCCCGTGTGGACCCTTGCGGGTGTTGGGCAAGACTCTGCTGGCAAGGTAGCCCGGGGCTCGAGTCACGAGTCGAGCGGAAGGGACTTGTGCCCCAGATCAGGCCCGGGTAGCCTGCTTCCCTATGTACCGCAGTCTCAAGTTCCGCGCGATTGGATTGGGGCAGGCACTGTGATCCACTCACCAGAGGTCTTAGGGTCCCGTGGGGAGTCCCGTGTGGACCCTTGCGGGTGTTGGGCAAGACTCTGCTGGCAAGGTAGCCCGGGGCTCGAGTCTCGAGTCGAGCGGAAGGGACTTGTGCCCCAGATCAGGCCCGGGTAGCCTGCTTCCCTATGTACCGCAGTCTCAAGTTCCGCGCGATTGGATTGGGGCAGGCACTGTGATCCACTCACCAGAGGTCTTAGGGTCCCGTGGGGAGTCCCGTGTGGACCCTTGCGGGTGTTGGGCAAGACTCTGCTGGCAAGGTAGCCCGGGGCTCCCAAATATTTTATAATTAATATCACCTCTCCACATTAAAAATTTATTTAAACATCATATTATTTTATCAAATGATGTTTTGGCTCAACATAGAAACTATTCTATTTTTTTTTTAGTATTAACAAGAAAAAAACTAAGAAGATAATGATCCAACTTTATATTTTTTACTATTTGGAAGTTAATATGAACCTGGCCATCAGGAAGCCTTCATAATAAGCCCCTAACTCTTTGCTCTAATATTTCACAGTGTCTTCTCATTTGGTTTTATTATAAAACAATAAAGCAGAAACATCTTTTAAGTAGAAAAGGTAGTAGGAAATAGGAGAATAGCTATAATTCTATAATTTCAACTACTTAGGAAATATGGGGTTGGAGGGAACTTATTAACATCTCCATACTAAGTCCCATGATAATAGTAGCATTCCTGTGTTAGCCACTGTTCTGTTATGATAAAAGAACAAGACAACTTATGGAAGACTCTGTTTGGATTTACAGTTCCAGAGGAACAGAGGTCATCACAGCAGTGAGGCATATCAGCAAGCACAGGTGTGGTGGCATAGTCAGGAAGTGAGAGCCACATCTTCAAACAAGGTGATCCATTCCATATACAGACATCAAACTCAGACACTATTGCGGATGCCGAGAAGTATTTGCTGACAGGAGCCTGATGTACCTGTCTCCTGAGAGGCTCTGACAGAGTCTGACAAATACAGATGCAGATACCTGCAGCCAATCATTGGGCTGAGCATGGTGACCCCAATGGAGTAGTTAGTGGAAAGACTGAAGGAGTTGAAGGGGTTTGCAACTTCATAAGAATAATAACAATATCAACCAACCAGACACCCCTGCCCCCAGAGCTCCTAGGGACCACCCAAACCAAAGAGTACACATGGAGGGACCCATGGCTCCAGCTGCATATGTAGCAGAGGATGGCTTTGATGGTCATCGATGGGAGGAGAAGCCCTTGGTCCTGTGAAGGCTCTATGCCCCAATGTAGGGGAATGCCAGGCAGGGAGGCAGGAATAGGTGGGGGGAAGGGGAGCACCCTCACAGAAGCAGGGGGAGGGGAGATTGGATAGGGGGTTTTAGGAGGGGAAACCAGAAAAAGGGCTAACATTTGAAATGTAAATAAATTAAATATCCAATAAAAAATAAGTAGGAAGCAGACAGAGAGGACTGGAGAGGGTTAAGATTATGAACTCTTAGATCCTGTCTCCAGTGATATTCTTCTAGCAAGGTGGTATCACCTCAACCTCTTCAAACACACTTCCAATTGGGGAATAAGTGTTTAAATGTCTGAATTATGGAGGACATTTAACTTTCAAATGATCATGATCCTTATGTTTAACTAATAGTAACATTCCTATGATAGAAGTGCCATGATACTGCAATCACTAATATGATGGGTTGACTCTGCCATAGTCACTGGGATGAGTGTGCTCTGATTTTGAGCACTCATTTACAGAAAATATTTTTGAAGTTTTCTACTTGATTTTAGCTATCATATAAAACAGAACAGCAGAAGGTTTAATGGGCTAATTAGTGAATAAACTGAAAGAACAAATTATATAGAACAATGTAACACTTTGTCAAACACCAACTAAGAAGAGACAATAATACTCTCTAAATCATTGTTCTCATGCAGACTTACTTTTGTTACACTCAGTTTGTCAATTTTTTTATTCCTCCCAATATTTCTTTTCTCTTTTCAACTTGCCTATCCTATGCCTATACTTCTACCATTTCCATTGACCTGGTTATTCTTGCCTAGGCTCTTCTCCCAAGAGTATGTGTAGTAGTCAGGATCCTGACAGGTAGGTAGAGCACTCTTCTTTTTATTTCTGATTAATTTTTTCTCCTCTCTTTTATAAAGTGGTAGGAAGGATTTCTTAGTGATCCCCGAGACACTTGGTTATCCTCTACCATGTCTGTCAATATGGAATTGATCAGTGATATCCTTTCATAGAAACCACATGTCTTCTGACTAGGATGGTTTCATTCAGTTTGTTATTAATTTAACAAAATGACAGAACAAACCACCTCAAGGAACAAGAGTTGACCTTTGTTAATATTTGAAGATATTTCAGTCCTAAATCAGCTAATTGTCATGTTTGCATTTGTAGAGGCAGAGGGGTATTGTGGAAGCTTGTAGTATAGCAAATTTTCCTACTTTTTGTCTGTCTGGAGACAAGAGAGTGAGGAAAGGGTCATAGGAAAAAAGTGCAAACTTCAAAGTTTACCTCACAAAGTCCTATTTCCTCTATGTAGACTTCACCTCCTAATAGGCTATAGTGGATGAACTCATTGATGAGGTTAACAAATTCATATACCAATCACTACTTAGCAGTGCCCCCAGCTGAACAATAATCCTCCAGTGTGAAAGTATTCTGCCAGGGAATATCTTTACAAATGGCAACCTTAAGTTTCTCAGTATTTTATTGAAGGTCCACAATGTGAATTTGCTGTGAGTTTCTGCTACTGACAAATCTGTTTAGCGCCGAAGTGCTTTTTTCTTCTTCCTTTAGATAACTACCTTTCACTAGCAAAGAGTCCTTTCTATTAAGTTTTCCTTATTCAAATACCTGTTGTGCTTCCTCTCTTTTACCTAAACTCTCATTGATTCAGGTGGATAAGTGAAAATTGTTTTTCTATAGCAATATTTTCAAGATTTTATTAAATGGAGACTTTGTTAGCTAAGATCTGCAGCTATTTCTTTTAGATGGTCTTTCTTGTCTCTTACATTTTATTTTCAGAAACTCAATGTCATTCCCTCCCCCCACCTAAAAAACAAACAAAAATGGAAATTGAAAACCTCCCTTCCCCTTTCATATGGCTTTATTTGAACTAATCTTATCAGTCTTATATGCAAGTTAAGTTAGGAATAGTCAGATCCAAACCAGTGTAACCTGTTCCTCAGAATGAGTTTTTGTTTGCTTGTTTGGTTTGGTTGGTTTGGGTTGGGTTATATACTATATTTAATAGATAGGTGTGTGTCTATAACATCTATGTCCAAATAGCTGTATACTTGAAATAAAATTCTGAATCAAAATATTTTGGGATGTAACTATTATGTGTTGGTCATTTATCCACAGGAAATACTGTAAGCAGTGATAGTACATTCTGTAATCCTAGCATTTGGAGGTTGACACAAGAGGATGCTGAACTCAAAGCCACACTGGACTACAGAGTAAGGTCTTGCCTCAAGAAAAACTAAAAGAAGCTACACTAAATTAAACTAAATTAAACTCAATTATTGCTTCATGAATCAGAAGCAAACCTGTATCCTTCACTGTTAGTCGGAGGTGCACTCCCCCTCACCAGAAATCAGCATGGTCCTGATATGGTTTGAAAACTCCCCAGACTGAATTGTATGATTTTGTGTATTTAAGTGAGAAGGAAAACTCATTAGGAGTACTTACCTTACTCTGCCTAGGAATGATTCTGTTTTCTTTTCTTTTTTTTCTTTTCTTTTCCATTTTTTATTAGGTATTTAGCTCATTTACATTTCCAATGCTATACCAAAAGTCCCCCATAGCCACCCACCCCACTCCCCTACCCACCCACTCCCCTTTTTTGGCCCTGGCGTTCCCCTGTACTGGGGCATATAAAGTTTGCGTGTACAATGGGCCTCTCTTTCCAGTGATGGCCGCCTAGGCCATCTTTTGATACATATGCAGCTAGAGTCAAGAGCTCCGGGGTACTGGTTAGTTCATAATGTTGTTCCACCTATAGGGTTGCAGATCCCTTTAGCTTCTTGGGTACTTTCTCTAGCTCCTTCATTAAGGGCCATGTGTTCCATCCAATAGCCAACTGTGAGCATCCACTTCTATGTTTGCTAGGCCCAGGCATACTCTGACAAGAGACAGCTATATCAGGGTCCTTTCAGCATAATCTTGCTAGTGTATGCAATGGTGTCAGCATTTGGAAGCTGATTATGGGATGGTTCCCCGGATATGGCAGTCTCTACATGGTCCATCTTTTTATCTCAGCTCCAAACTTTGTCTCTGTACCTCCTTCCAAGGGTGTTTTGTTCCCACTTCGAAGGAGGGGCATAGTGTCCACATTTCAGTTGTCATTTTTCTTGAGTTTCATGTGTTTAGGAAATTGTATCTTATATCTTGGATATCCTAGGTTTTGGGCTAATATCCACTTATCAGTGAGTACATATTGTGTGAGTTCCTTTGTGAATGTGTTACCTCACTCAGGATGATGCCCTCCAGGTCCATCCATTTGGCTAGGAATTTCATAAATTCATTCTTTTTAATAGCTGAGTAGTACTCCATTGTGTAGATGTAAAACATTTTCTGTATCCATTCCTCTGTTGAGGGGCATCTGGGTTCCTTCCAGCTTCTGACTATTATAAATAAGGCTGCTATGAACATAGTGGAGCATGTGTCCTTCTTACCAGTTGGGGCATCTTCTGGATATATGCCCAGGAGAGGTATTGCTGGATCCTCCGGTAGTACTATATCCAGTTTTCTGAGGAACCGCCAGACTGATTTCCAGAGTGGTTGTACAAGCCTGCAATCCCACCAACAATGGAGGAGTGTTCCTCTTTCTCCACATCCACGCCAGCATTTGCTGTCACCTGAATTTTTGATCTTAGCCATTCTGACTGGTGTGAGGTGGAATCTCAGGGTTGTTTTGATTTGCATTTCCCTGATGATTAAGGATGTTGAACATTTTTTCAGGTGCTTCTCTGCCATTCGGTATTCCTCAGGTGAGAATTCTTTGTTCAGTTCTGAGCCCCATTTTTTAATGGGGTTATTTGATTTTCTGAAGTCCACCTTCTTGAGTTCTTTATATATGTTGGATATTAGTCCCCTATCTGATTTAGGATAGGTAAAGATCCTTTCCCAATCTGTTGGTGGTCTTTTTGTCTTATTGACGGTGTCTTTTGCCTTGCAGAAACTTTGGAGTTTCATTAGGTCCCATTTGTCAATTCTCGATCTTACAGCACAAGCCATAGCTGTTCTGTTCAGGAAGTTTTCCCCTGTGCCCATATCTTCAACGCTTTTCCCCATTTTCTCCTCTATAAGTTTCAGTGTCTCTGGTTTTAAGTGAAGTTCCTTGATCCACTTAGATTTGACCTTAGTACAAGGAGATAAGTATGGATCAATTCGCATTCTTCTACATGATAACAACCAGTTGTGCCAGCACAAATTGTTGAAAATGCTGTCTTTCTTCCACTGGATGGTTTTAGCTCCCTTGTCGAAGATCAAGTGACCATAGGTGTGTAGGTTCATTTCTGGGTCTTCAATTCTATTCCATTGGTCTACTTGTCTGTCTCTATACCAGTACCATGCAGTTTTTATCACAATTGCTCTGTAGTAAAGCTTTAGGTCAGGCATGGTGATTCCACCAGAGGTTCTTTTATCCTTGAGAAGAGTTTTTGCTATCCTAGGTTTTTTGTTATTCCAGATGAATTTGCAAATGGCTCCTTCTAATTCGTTGAAGAATTGTGTTGGAATTTTGATGGGGATTGCATTGAATCTGTAGATTGCTTTTGGCAAGATAGCCATTTTTACAATGTTGATCCTGCCAATCCATGAGCATGGGAGATCTTTCCATCTTTTGAGATCTTCTTTAATTTCTTTCTTCAGAGACTTGAAGTTTTTATCATACAGATCTTTCACTTCCTTAGTTAGAGTCACGCCGAGATGTTTTATATTATTTGTGACTATTGAAAAGGGTGTTGTTACCCTAATTTCTTTCTCAGCCTGTTTATTCTTTGTGTAGAGAAAGGCCATTGACTTGTTTGAGTTAATTTTATATCCAGCTACTTCACCGAAGCTGTTTATCAGGTTTAGGAGTTCTCTGGTGGAATTTTTAGGGTCACTTATATATACTATCATATCATCTGCAAAAAGTGATATTTTGAGTTCCTCTTTTCCAATTTGTATCCCCTTGATCTCCTTTTGTTGTCGATTTGCTCTGGCTAATACTTCAAGTACTATGTTGAAAAGGTAGGGAGAAAGTGGGCAGCCATGTCTTGTCCCTGATTTTAGTGGGATTGCCTCCAGCTTCTCTCCATTTACTTTAATGTTGGCTACTGGTTTGCTGTAGATTGCTTTTATTATGTTTAGTTATGGGCCTTGAATTCCTGATCTTTCCAAAACTTTTATCATGAATGGGTGTTGGATCTTGTCAAATGCTTTTTCTGCATCTAACGAGATGATCATGTGGTTTTTGTCTTTAAGTTTGTTTATATAATGGATTACATTGATGGATTTTCGTATATTAAACCATCCCTGCATCCCTGGAATAAAACCTACTTGGTCAGGATGGATGATTGCTTTAATGTGTTTTTGGATTCGGTTAGCGAGAATTTTATTAAGGATTTTTGCATCGATATTCATAAGAGAAATTGGTCTGAAGTTCTCTATCTTTGTTGGATCTTTCTGTGGTTTAGGTGTCAGAGTAATAGTGGCTTCATAAAATGAATTGGGTAGAGTACCTTCTACTTCTATCTTGTGAAATAGTTTGTGCAGAACTGGAATTAGATCTTCTTTGAAGGTCTGATAGAACTCTGCACTAAACCCGTCTGGTCCTGGGCTTTTTATTGGCTGGGAGACTATTAATAACTGCTTCTATTTCTTTAGGGGATATGGGACTGTTTAGAAGGTCAACTTGATCCTGATTCAACTTTGGTACCTAGTATCTGTCCAGAAATTTGTCCATTTCGTCCAGATTTTCCAGTTTTGTTGAGTATAGCCTTTTGTAGAAGGATCTGATGGTGTTTTGGATTTCTTCAGGATCTGTTGTTATGTCTCCCTTTTCATTTCTGATTTTGTTGATTAGGATTTTGTCCCTTTGCCCTTTAGTGAGTCTACCTAAGGGTTTATCTATCTTGTTGATTTTCTCAAAGAACCAACTCCTCGTTTGGTTAATTCTTTGAATAGTTCTTCTTGTTTCCACTTGGTTAATTTCACCCCTGAGTTTGATTATTTCCTGTCGTCTACTCCTCTTGGGTGAATTTGCTTCCTTTTTTCTAGAGCTTTTAGATGTGTTGTCAAGCTGCTAGTATGTGCTCTCTCCCGTTTCTTTTTGGAGGTACTCAGAGCTATGAGTTTCCATCTTAGAAATGCTTTCATTGTGTCCCAAAGGTTTGGGTACGTTGTGGCTTCATTTTCATTAAACTCTAAAAAGTCTTTAATTTCTTTCCGTATTCCTTCCTTGACCAAGGTATCATTGAGAAGAGTGTTGTTCAGTTTCCACATGAATGTTGGCTTTCCATTATTTATGTTGTTATTGAAGATCAGTCTTAGGCCATGGTAGGCTGATAGGATACATGGGAAAATTTCAATATTTTTGTATCTGTTGAGGCCTATTTTGTGACCAATTATGTGGTCAATTTTGGAGAAGGTCCCGTGAGGTGCTGAGAAGAAGGTATATCCTTTTGTTTTAGGATAAAATATTCTGTAGATATCTGTCAGGTCCATTTGTTTCAGAACTTCTGTTAGTTTCACTGTGTCCCTGTTTAGTTTCTGTTTCCACGATCTGTCCATTGATGAAAGTGGTGTGTTGAAGTCTCCCACTATTATTGTGTGAGGTGCAATGTGTGCCTTGAGCTTTACTAAAGTGTCTTTAATGAATGTGGCTGGCCTTGCATTTGGAGCATAGATATTCAGAATTGAGAGTTCCTCTTGGAGGATTTTACCTTTGATGAGTATGAAGTGTCCCTCCTTGTCTTTTTTGATAACTTTGGGTTGGAAGTCGATTTTATCCGATATTAGAATGGCTACTCCAGCCTGTTTCTTCAGACCTTTTGCTTGGAAAATTGTTTTCCAGCCTTTCACTCTGAGGTAGTGTCTGTCTTTTTCCCTGAGATGGGTTTCCTGTAAGCAGCAGAATGTTGGCTCCTGTTTGTGTAGCCAGTCTGTTAGTCTATGTCTTTTTATTGGGGAATTGAGTCTATTGATATTAAGAGATATTAAGGAAAGGTAATTGTTGCTTCCTGTTATTTTTGTTGTTAAAGTTGGCATTCTGTTCTTGTGGCTGTCTTCTTTTAGGTTTGTTGAGGGATTATCTTCTTGTTTTTTCTAGGGCGTGGTTCCCGTCCTTGTATTTGTTTTTTTCTGTTATTATCCTTTGAAGGGCTGGATTCGTGGAGAGATAATGGGTGAATTTAGTTTTGTCGTGGAATACTTTGGTTTCTCCATCTATGGTAATTGAGAGTTTGGCTGGGTATAGTAGCCTGGGCTGGCATTTGTGTTCTCTTAGTGTCTGTATAACATCTGTCCAGGATCTTCTGGCTTTCATAGTCTCTGGTGAAAAATCTGGTGTAATTCTGATAGGCTTGCCTTTATATGTTACTTGACCTTTTTCCCTTACTGCTTTTAGTATTCTATCTTTATTTAGTGCATTTGATGTTCTGATTATTATGTGTCGGGAGGAATTTCTTTTCTGGTCCAGTCTATTTGGAGTTCTGTAGGCTTCTTGTATGTTCATGGGCATCTCTTTCTTTAGATTTGGGAAGTTTTCTTCAATAATTTTGTTGAAGATGTTTGCTCGTCCTTTGAGTTGAAAATCTTCATTCTCATCCACTCCTATTATCCGTAGGTTTGGTCTTCTCATTGTGTCCTGGATTTCCTGGATGCTTTTAGTTAGGATCTTTTTGCATTTTCCATTTTCTTTGATTGTTGTGCCAGTGTTCTCTATGGAGTCTTCTGCACCTGAGATTCTCTCTTACATCTCTTGTATTCTGTTGCTGATGCTGGCATCTATGGTTCCAGATTTCTTTCCTAGGGTTTCTATCTCCAGCGTTGCCTCACTTTGGGTTTTCTTTATTGTGTCTACTTCCCTTTTTAGGTCTAGTATGGTTTTGTTCATTTCCATCACCTGTTTGGTGTGTTTTCCTGTTTTTCTATAAGGACTTCTACCTGTTTGGTTGTGTTTTCCTGTTTTTCTTTAAGGACTTGTAACTCTTTAGCAGTGTTCTCCTGTATCTCTTTAAGTGAGTTATTGAATTCCTTCTTTATGTCCTCTACCATCATCATGAGATATGCTTTTAAATCCAGGTCTACCTTTTCAGGTGTGTTAGGGTGTCCTGGACTGGGCGAAGTGGGCGTTCTGGGTTCTGATGATGGTGAGTGGTCCTGGTTTCTGTTAGTAGGATTCTTACGTTTACCTTTCGCCATCTGGCAATCTCTGGAGTTAGTTGTTATAGTTGTCTTTGTTAAGAGATTGTTCCTCTGTTGATTTTGTTACCCTCAATCAGCAGGCATGGGAGACAAGCTCTCTCCTTTGAGTTTCAGTGGTCAGAGCAGTCTCTGCAGGCAAGCTCTCCTCTTTCGGGGAAGGTGTACAGTTATCTGGTGTTTGGACCTCCTCCTGGCTGAAGGTGAAGGCCCAAAACAGGATCTTTCCCAGAAGCTGTGTTGCTTTGGCAAGGAAGGTGGCCGGTTGTCTGGAGTCGAAGATGTCGCCGCCTCAGAAGCTCTGTGGCTCTCACCAGGAAGGTGGCCGGCCGTCTGGAGCCGAAGATGGCGCCGCCCCAGAAGCTCTGCGACTCTGGAGTCCCGGAGCCAAGAAGGCTCCCGCCGGCGCCTGTGACACAAACCTCTCAGGCCGGGCAGACCCCCATGCTCTCACCAGGAAGGTGGCCGGCTGTCTGGAGCCGAAGATGGCGCCGCCCCAGAGGCCATCTTTTGATACATATGCAGCTAGAGTCAAGAGCTCCAGGGTACTGGTTAGTTCATAATGTTGTTCCACCTATCGGGTTGCAAATCCCTTTAGCTCCTTGGGTACTTTCTCTAGCTCCTCCATTGGGAGCCCTGTGATCCATCCATTAGCTAACTGTGAGCATCCACTTCTGTGTTTGCTGGGCCCCGGCATAGTCTCACAAGAGACAGCTACATCTGGGTCCTTTCGATAAAATCTTGCTAGTGTATGCAATGGTGTCATCGTTTGGATGCTGATTATGGGGTGGATCCCTGGATATGGCAGTCTCTACATGGTCCATCCTTTCATCTCAGCTCCAAACTTTGCCTCCTTAGAAGTGGGAACAAAACACCCTTGGAAGGAGTTACTGATTCTGTTTTCTAACTGCAGTCCCTTAGTCCCCCAAACCTCCTTTAAGTCTTTACTTTCTGTCCCACTGTCATTAGACTCCCAATCAAAATGCTGGGAATGGAAAGTTGTTTTCCCAAAACATTGCAGGAGAATATGAAAGAGTTTGCCATGTTCACTTGTTAATACTGATCCAGTTCAGAAAACATGGCCAATGTATTTCATCCCTTCTCTCCTTACACCCTTCTGCTGACAGAAACAGAGACTGAAGTTCAAACAGGTTTTGGAGTATTGGTGTGTGTGTGTGTGTGTGTGTGTGTGTGTGTGTGTGCGCGCGCGCGTGCGCGCACATTGCCTAGCATTGCCTGTATGAGCCATTAGGCAACATGCATGTGGAGGCCAGATAAGAACTTTTAGCGCTCAGGTTTCTCATCTAAGTCTAAGTCCTAGAGATCAAACTTGGCTCATCAGGCTTAGGACTAGATGCTTTAAATTGATGAATCATATTGCTGTTCCATTAAGCAGGCTCTAAAAACATCCAAATGCTCCGTAGACATTTTCCATATAAAAAATGTGGTGTTTTCTGATAGTTTTATAAAAGGCATGCCTTAGAATGATCAGAATGTGAAGAGGGCTTTGAATATAACTAT
The DNA here is from genome assembly GCF_000001635.26 of Mus musculus. Taxonomy (NCBI): domain Eukaryota; kingdom Metazoa; phylum Chordata; class Mammalia; order Rodentia; family Muridae; genus Mus; species Mus musculus. The sequence goes on from NC_000084.6 coordinate 90,093,174, forward strand.
CCATGAACTATGATTACAGACTCAACTCACTGTATTTTTTTTATGTTGAATCCATACAAATAAAAAAACTGATAATTATTTGTAAAAGATTTTTCTCTGAAGGGAAAGCAAACCATAGATTACAAAAAAAACAATGGTCATGTTAAATACCAAAGTCTGTCCTTCTGAACAGATGAATTTTATACTCAATGTCCTCATATTTACAGCTATAAGAAGATTAATAGAAAATTGTTCTCATTAAAATCTAGGATGGAAAGATACCAGTAGGGAGGAACATACCATATGTCTTCTAATATCTAGGTTTCATAATGACACTAAGAGGGGTATTACTCAGCATCCAGGTATAACAAGGCATATCCAGGTGTAACAAGACATATTTGGGCATAAGGCATATACACATTACCTGTCTTGCTGTGCATCTCCTTGCTCTTGTCTGCTAAACCCACTCATGAACTTTTATTGCTACTTATATGTACAAATATGGATTAGCTGTTGGAGTAAACACTTGGTATTATGTTGAATCTTTTATTACTTATTTATTTGGTCCCCAGGGATGTAAGTTTAAATAGGTATCCATAAAATGAAAAAATAAAGCTATCATAATAACTATTAATTATTGAAATTTTTCTAAGGGTTACTTCTTTTTCTACTGGGTTATATGTCTAAACACTTCTCCATTGTCATAGCTAAGAAGGAAATTTGTGAATCCAAATTCATATATTTCTGAGCACAAAGACCATGTAATATATACTATGTCATTTTTTTCAGATAAAATATTTTTGTAAACTTTGATGCCTATGGAAATAAAGCACACTACAATAAGTTGGTACTATTGATGTTTTTAATTTTATTAAACTTTTAGGTTAATGTACAAAGCAAACTCTTTTATCATAGCATCAACATACAAATAGATCATTATTTTTGTTCTAGGGTTCAAGGTAGGTTTATGGACTATTGCTGCTTGTGAAATAGTTAACAAATTAATGTAATCATATTTTGACTATGCATACACAGTCTTTGAATACTCATTTGTATTCCACGCACATTAACTGGTGTGTATTTTTAACTCTTAGATTTGTGAGCACTACATGTGATTATTTTATTTTTTATTATTTGTAAGCATGAAGATACTATCCAAAATCAGGGGAAATGGTGCCCAAGGATAACATCTGTCCCATTGGCAATGCCTTCCCTACTTTCCAGTTTAGATTTTTAATTACTTTTGGACTTGGTACTTCACAGACAATCTGAATTTATAACTACTTTTTTCTTTTCCTTAATTTGAAAAATTAACTAAATTCCAAGTCACACTGATAAAAAATAAAACTGTGTTCTTAAAAAGCAAAATAAGCTCTTTTTACATGCTACTGCATTTCCACTATAGTGTCAAGCCTCTTTTATGATATGTGGTAATTGGAACAAGAGAAATAGCATTTGCCATCTTACTTCCATAGCACTCTGTGGCTGAATGCCACCACACCTCCTGCCTGGCTTAGTTTCATGCCTGGTAACATGATTCCTTTCTTAATTAAGACTCAATATGCCAACAATTTCCCTTACTGGGTAAACTGCCTCAGGCTCCCCCTACTAGGAACCTCTGTTGGTTATATTATGATGGAAAAAGGTTTTATATTCTACGAAGTTAGAGTCAATCTGACAGGAAATTGCATGCTTAGCTGTCAATGTTTGATCCCACCAACTTAATATAAAATAATATATTCTTTAGCATGCTTATTAATGAATTGAGTTCCAATTCCATATCAGTGAATTGCAGCATAAAATATATTTATGTCTTTATTTACTCTATTTGAAAATATGTTTCAAAATTTGAAAGAAATAAGGTACACTGATAAAATACAAATTTTAAAATGTGTACAAACAAATACATTCCAGGGGTATGTCTTAAACTCTATAGGAACCTAAAAGAAAAGAATAATGCTAAAAACAAAAGAATATTCAGTATGTAAGCACTCCTACAGTAAATGAAAAAAAATCAAGAAATGGTGACATTAAAACCAAAAAAGAATACCAGTGGCCAGCAAGATGACTCAGCTGGTAAAGATGCTCATCTTGTAAGCCTGAAGACGAGCATTTAATGCTTGGAACCTCTGTAAATATAAAAGGGGAGAAAAGAAATGAATCTACAAAGTTGTTCTCTAACTTCCACACCATAGCATATGCACACACACATCACATCTGTCTCTCACATACACATACATTAATAATACATAAAATTTATAAGCAAGGATTAAAAAAAGAAAATCTGTATCCTGGATTCAGGAAGAAATTATAACAAAAAGGCTTTGTGTAAATCAAACAGATAGTCTAAATAAAATAGGCAAATGATGTTACTGGAATAAAAATAATTCAATCTAGAGATAACAATGTAAGGATATATAAATATAATTTGTTGTATATTTTTATATAGCTCATAACCTTAGTATATGATTGTCTTAATACTGGCTTCTGTTTCTGAACATCAGAACATATGCCCTTCCCCTAAGTTTGTGATAAGTAATTATGATCTTAAGCTTAGTAAGAAAACCACAGACAATGCCCTGATTTCAGTAAATACATATTTGCTCTACAGTTTTACTTAGCCCCAATACTTCAGACCATTGTTTTGTTTTGAGATATTTTGAAAAGACACTTTCTTCCTGTGCTGTGGAGTAGATATACTTACTGAGAGAGTTTGAGAGCACTATTAAATAGCATAAATCTCTCAGGCTCAGTTCAGTTCATGAGCAGAGTAAGATAGTCCATCAAATCTAATCAAAGCTCTATCAAGTATCACACTGACAGGCAGACAAGAACAGCTTTGATATGATCATATTTTCCTGGACATCATGACCTGAAACTACTAAAAAGTACTTAATATCAACTTTCATTCTAATGACGAATTAAGAAATGTGCTTTTAAAGGTAGAACGGTTAAGAATAGCTCTGCTGAACTATAGACTACCAATACATATAGAAAATATTTAGCATATGAAACAATACCTAAATATCATTGTGTCAAATAGAATAAATTTTATTCATTAGACATAAAAGCTAAATATCAAATCGATTACTATCTTACAGGTCACTGAGAAAAGATTCAGGGAATTCTGTGTTTTCTAAATGCCACAGAGATGGACCTGAGTGGTTCTGAAATATCACTAAATTGACAAACTTACATAGAAAAGTCTGTTTAAAAATTCAGGTTACCATTTTCATTCTTTGTCTCAATTCACAAAGTATTCTCTTCTCAAAGTCTGATTTTATGAAATTTGTTTCTGATTAGGAGACCTGTGACAATCTGAGAGCCATTATATTGTGATTCAGAAAATGACTAACTTTAAGTGAACACATTGTTGAACAATGATGAGAAAAGTCACCAAAAGAAAGAGATCATTTACTCACACTGTGTACTTCATTGAAGTCAACAAGCACCCTTGCTATTTTTTAAGATAAATTTTTGCAAACACAATTATACCAGACCTCCCCACCACCCCCTGAACTCTCAGGGACTAAATCACCAACCAAAGAATACACATGGAGGGACTTGTGGCTCCAGCTACATATGTAGAAGAGGATGGCCTTATCTGGCATCAAAGGGAGGGGAGGCCCTTGATCCTGTGAAGGCTTGATGCCCCAGCATAGGGGAATGCTAGGGAGGTAAAACAGGAGTGTGGGTGGGTGGGTGGGTTTGTTGGAGAACACAATTGTAGAAGCAGGGGGGCATGGAATGAGTGTTTGCAGAGGGGAGATGGTGAAGGGGGACAACATTTGAAATGTAAATAAATAAAATAACCAATAAAAAGGAAGAAAACACAATTATAATAGAATTACTTGCATACTTTTGGTGATCCCATCCTTGTTTTAAATATTAACTCTTCTAGATTTTTAAAATCCAGTCTTTTGGGCTTTGATTTACACTATTGTATTTCATTAATGTTATAATGCTTGAAATGCTGAATAGATAATTCACTTCATCTAAATGTTTTCTACTTGTTTCTTCTCATTTTTAATTAGTTTACTTGTTTTGCTTAATTATATTGAGAATTTTATACTTGAGTGCTGCATGTGAACATCATTTCTACCTCTGCTCCCTGTCCTCCTAATTACTAACCTCTCCTTTTATAATTATTGAAGTTACATGCAAATATATAGTTCTTTTTACATACATACATACATATATACATACATGTAAAAGATATATATCATATACATATAAAACAAGATTGAAGGAGATATTTATATACATCTATACATATAAATATGTATCTATAATCACTATGCTTGTCTCTGGGGAAATGTGATTCTCCCTTACTGATTGCCCGTTCAACACATAAAAACTGGCATGTCAACTAATGAACTTGTCAAAGAGGTATTGTTAAAGCAAACATATTGTTAATATTTCATGGGTTCCACACACCTAAGGTCACTTGATCTTTGACAAAGGAGTTAAAACCATCCAGTGGAAAAAATGCAGCATTTTCAACAAATGGTGTTGGCACAACTGGCAGTTAACATGTAGAAGAATGCGAATTGATCCATTCTTATCTCCTTGTACAAAGTTCAAGTCTAAATGGATCAAGGAACTCCACATAAAACCAGAGACACTAAAACTTATAGAGGAGAAACTGGGGGAAAGCCTCTAATATACGGGCACAGAGGGAAATTCCTAAACAGAACACTAGTGGCTTGTGCTGTAAGATCAAAATCGACAAATGGGACCTGATCAAATTGCAAAGCTTCTGTAAGACAAAAGACACTGTCAATAACACAAAAAGGCCATCAACAGATTGGGAAAGGATTTTTGCCAATCCTAAATCCGATAGGAGACTAATATCCAACATATACAAAGAGCTCAAGAAGCCGGACTCCAGAAAATCAAATAACCCCATTAAAAAATGGAGCTCAGAGCTAAACAAAGAATTCTCACCTGAGGAATACTGAATGGCTGAGAAGCACTTGAATAAATGTTCAACATCCTTAATCATCAGGGAAATGCAAATCAAAACAGTCCTGAGATTCCACCTCACACCTGTCAGAATGGCTAAGATCAAAAATTCATGTGACAGCAGATGCTGGCGAGGATGTGGAGAAAAAGGAACACTCCTTCATTGTTGGTGGGATTGCAAGTTTGTACAACCACTCTGGAAATCAGTCTGGCAGTTCTTCAGAAAAGTGGACATAGTACTACTGGAGTATCCAGCAATACCTCTCCTGGGCATATATCTAGAAGATGTTCCAACTGGTAATAAGGACACATGCTCTACTATGTTCATAGCAGCTTTATTTATAATAGCCAGAAGCTAGGAGGAACCCAGATGCCCCTCAACAGAGGAATGGAACAGAAAATGTGGTCCATTTACACAATGGAGTACTACTTGGCTATTAAAAACAATGAATTTATGAAATTCCTAGGCAAATGGATGGATCTGGAGGGTATCATCCTGAGTAAGGTAACCCAATCACAAAAGAACTCACATGATATGCACTCATTGATAAGTGGATAACAGCCCAGAAACTTAGAATACCCAAGCTACAATTTGCAAAACACATGAAACTCAAGAAGAAGGAAGACCAAAGTGTGGATACTTCATCCCTCCTTAGAATGGGAACAAAATAACCATGTAAAGAGTTACAGAGACAAAGTTTGGAGCTGAGACAGAAGGAAGGACCATGCAGAGACTGCCCCACCCAGGGATCCATACCATGATCAGCCACCAAATGCAGACATTATTGAATATGCCAGCAAGATTTTGCTGACATGACCCTGATATAGCTATCTCTTGTGAGGCTTTGCCAGTGCCTGGCAAATAACAGAAGTGGGTGCTCACAGTCATCTATAGGATGGAACACAGGGCCCCCAATGGAGGAGCTAGAGAAAGTACCCAAGGAGCTGAAGGGGTCTGCAACCCTATAGGAGGAACAGCAATATGAGCTAACCAGTACCCCCTGAGCTTGTGTCTCTAGCTGCATATGTAGCAGAAGATGGTCTAGTCGGCCATCATTGGGAGGTGAGGCCCTTGGTCTTGCAAAGATTATATGCCCCAATACAGGGGAATGCCAGGGCCAGGAAATGGGAGTGGGTAGGTTGGGGAGCAGGGTGGGGGTGGGGGTATAGGGGACCTTCAGAATAGCATTTGAATTGTAAATGAAAAAAATATCTAATAAAAAATAATCTAAAAATAAGAATTCATGGGCTCAGATGGCCTAGTCGGCCTTCAGTGGAAAGAGAGGCCCATTGGTCATGCAAACTTTATATGCCTCAGTACAGGGGAACTCCAGGGCCAAGAAGTGGGAGTGGGTAGGTAGAGGAGTGGGGGGGGGGAAGGGGGGGACTTTTGGGATAGCATTGGAAATGTAAATGAAGAAAATACCTAATTAAAAAAAAAGAATTCATAGGTTCAGTATCCCTATCATGGACAGCAGTACCTATATAATAGCAAACATCCTAGCACTCTTGGTCTTAGAATCATTTCACATCGGTTAATGGATATTCCCTGAGCTTTAGGTACAGGCATTGTATGGCAGATGTACTCATTCTGCATCAGGCACCCTATAGTCATTTACTCTACAGCTTGACCAGCTATGAATATCTCTTGTCATCATCTACTACAAAAGTGTATTTGAGGAGGGAAGAGAGCTATACTTATCTTTAAAAAGAGAGTATTTTAAAAAGAGAGTTTAAAAAGAGAGTATTTAGAATAGAGTTCTGCACCTCCAGCAGAAAGGATCATCAAGGATCATCAAGTGAGGGATGGGGTTACCAACCTATAGTCAAAAATTTTGACTCATAATTGTTCACATCTGAAAGAACTGCAGGGACAAAAATGGAGAAAAGCTTGAGGAAAAAGAGGTCCAGCAATAGGCCCAAAGTGGGATCCAGCTCAAGGGGAGGCCCCAAAGCCTGACACTATTACTGAGGTTATGGAGTGCTCACAAAAAGAGGTCTATCATGACTGCCCTCCAAAAAATACCCTATATGCAGCTGAAAGAGTCAGATGCAGATATTTACACCCAAGCAACAGACAGAAGCTGATGACCCCTGTGGTTGAATTTGGGAAGGCTGGAAAAAGCTGAGGAGGAGGGCAAACCTGTAGGAGGACCACCAGTCTCAATTAACCTGGACCCCCAAGATCTCTCAGACACTGGGCCACCAACCAGGCAGCATACACTAGCTGATATGAGGCCCCTAACACATATACAGCAGAGGACTGCCAGGTCTGGGTTCAGTCTGAGAAGATGCACCTAACCATCAAGAGACTGAAGGCGCCAGGAAGTGGGGAAATTTGATGGGGTGGAGTGTGGGGATACCCCCATGGAGATGAAGATGGAAGCTATGTGATGTGGAACAGTCAGAGGGGGCTAAAATCTGTAGTGTAAAGAAAAGATTAAATAAAATTTTTAAAAATCTGAAAAGAAAAAATAGAGTGTTCTTTCTCTCTCTCTCTCTCTCTCTCTCTCTCTCTCTCTCTCTCTCTGTGTGTGTGTGTGTGTGTGTGTGTGTGTGTGTGTGTGTGTGTGTGTGCGCGTGTGTGCGTGTGAAAATGACAGTAGTAGTAGGTTTTCTTCAAGGGTCTATGATCTTTATAGCCATGAGGATTTAGCTAGGTTTCCAATACAAGTCCAGAATTACCTCCTATAGAGTAGATGTAGGTTCAATCAGACAAAAGTCTGTCATTCAGAAGCCCAGATATGTCAATGTTGTGGCCCTGAGCAAAACTTGCCTGGGTGTTCTTACTGTGGCTCATACGTTTTAAACTGTGTAGTACAACTGATTTTTCTCTCTTGGCAGCTTGCATTGCACCTTACAGTAATATAAAAGCTAGCCCTCAGGGGAGAGACTTCTAGGTCATCTCCAGCTCAAGTTTTCTAAGTCCTATAACTGAAGTACATGCCCTCAGTAGCACAGTTTTGCCTTTATAAGTTCTGAGAAATGGCTGAGAAGAACTCCCATGTTTATTGATCAGTAGGATTAATATTATTTAATTTGCCATCCTACCATAATTAATCTTCAGACTTAATGCAATTCCAACTTAAATTCCAACACAACTCTTCACATAAATAGAATAAAACAATCCTCATTCAACTTCATGTGAAGACACATTAAAAACTAGGCTAACTAAAACAATTCTGAGTTATCAAAGAACTGTTGGATGTCACACTATCTTAAAATTCAAGTTGTTTTGCAGAGCTTTCCATGTACCTATAGATATCTGAGTTTTCACAAAAGCCAAAAACTCACACTGGATTAAAAAAAAAAAAAAAAAAAAAGCACCTTCAGTAAATAATGTTGGCCAAACTGGATAGTTTTACATACAAGAATGAAAACAGATCTATATATATCATCCTGAAAAACAATCAAACACAATATTGCTCAAGAACCTCAACATAAGATATGTTTGTCATTCCTATTATTTGTTGACTCCATTTGAATTTCTATAGGCTATTCTATATTTGTCAGAACAAAAAATGGAGAGCATGCTTGAACTTATTCATGTGGGAAAGGATTTTCTGAACAGAGCACGGATAGCACAAGCACTAAAACTGAAAATTAATGGGTGAAATTTCATAAAACTGAAAGGTTTCTGTACAGCAAAGGATACTATCATTTGGATAAAGTGGCAGCATACAGAATCTATAAAGATTTTATCAGATATATATATATCTGAGAAAGAGAGAATATCATCTAGAATTATAAAGAACTAAAACATGAACATCAAGAAAACAAACAACTCAATTAAAACAGGGTACAGATGTAAGCTGAAAATTCACAAAAGATTAAATAAAACTGTCTGAGAAACACTTTAATAAAAATTTAACATTCATAGCTAAAATTGAAATGAAAATTAAAATTACTCTGAGATTTTTCTTAAACCAGCAAGAGTGAATAAGAAAAATGACATCACATGGATTCTGGAAAAGGGGAACACTTATTTATTGCTTGTTAGCATACAAACCAGTATAGTCATTATGATAACGGTATTGCAATCCTTGGTAACCTGGGAATGGTGTCCCTGAAGATTCACTTTTATACATACATACATACATACATACATACATACATACATACATACATGTGTGTATGTGTCCAAAGGACTCTATCTTCTTACCAGAGATACCTGTCTTCCCTGCTTACAGCTGTTTCTATAATCATAATAGCAAGAAATCAGACACAGCCAAATTGTCCATGAACTGTTGAATGGATAAAGTAAATGTGATACACTTTCTCATTCAAGTATTATTTTAGCTATTAATAATAAATTATTTTCTAGCTATTAATAGTAAATTTCTAAGTTTCCATGTAGATGGATGGAGTTAGAAAAAAAATCATCCTTAGTGAGACAACTCAGATCCCCAAATACAAATACTGTATATTTTTCCTTATATGTAAGTGTTATCTTTTAAGCTTTTACTATGTGGACTACAATCTAAATATCCACAGAGACTGGGTATCTAGTAGGGGATAGTGGGAGAGGTGAGTATTTCCTAAGAAGAGGAAAATAGAATAGTGTTAGAGATGTAAAGATGACAGTAGAATACAAAAATTAAATGGGTATGGGAATTTAAGAGAAAGAGAAAGGAGGGAAGACTACTAAAAACCAAAGGAAAATCAGTTTTCACCAGTGGAGTCACTGCATTTACTGACCACACTCCAGGAGTAGCTGTTCAACCAAAAAAAAAAAAAAAAAAAAAAAAGGAATTTTTGTGAAGAATTAATTTCATTCATTTGTTAATGTTTTCGAATCTTTTGTATTTTGTCTATTTGTTTCATCTTTCTGTTTGTTTGTTTGTTTGTTTGTTTGTTTTTTGTTTTTTGTTTTCTCGAGACAGGGTTTCTCTGTATAGCACTGGCTGTCCTGGAACTCACTTTGTAGACCAGTCTGGCCTCGAACTCAGAAATCCGACTGCCTCTGCCTCCCAAGTGCTGGGATTAAAGGCGTGCGCCACCACGCCCGGCTTTGTATTTTGGGATTTTTGTTGGTTTTTTGTGTTTTGAAAACACAAATAACATGTACACTGTGAAGTAGTTTGTTTCTTTCAATTTCATTGAACTGCACACATACAAATACACACACAGCACACACATTACCATAAATTCTACAACACCAAGAATCATACCAATAAGGAAAGGGGAAATTCCCCATGCTTCCATCTCTACAAGAAAAGAGAAAGAGAATTTTGTCTCCAGAAACAAATTTCCATAGGATGTCCAAACTCAAGTGGTTAGCCCTGGACACACTATACAGGACAAAGTTAAATGGAATCATGGTTCTCGTGTGTGTGTGTGTAATGAAGAGACCATTACATTTGCAGGGGTAAAAATGATAAAACTACATTGTATATATGTGTAAAATTCTCAAAGAATAAATAATTCATTTTAAAGTCCTATAAAAAAATTTGCTAAATTAAGGTCCAAGACTTATATGTGAGTGTTGGTATTATTGACTCAGAAAACCCTAAGATAAGTAGTTATGAGTAACAGGTAGACATAAAACAACAGAAGTTGTATTTTCTAAGGAAAGCATGAAATAATATCCACAGGTTTTAGGATATTTGAAATGTTATTAAATTGGTATATAATCTCACACCAAACAAATTAGTTTTAGTATATTTGTACTGTGCTCTTAAGTTCATTAACTGTGATCATTTGTTTTTTACTTACCTAAAGTATACAAACCTAATTTTTAAACAGAAAATGTTTTCATTAACACACATGAAGTAAAGTGAGAGTAGCAAATTTCCAGGAATTATATGTACCATGTATATATAGGCTCTTAGTGCTACCTTCTTTGAAAACTCAGATATTCATGATTTATGATTGAAATCAATGATGTTTTTATAGTCATATTATGTATTATAGAAAAATCTTTACAATGCCTATGATACAACCTACATACCATATGGAGCGTAGAAGGAAGGAAGACCAGGGGTGGAAGCTTCAGTCCTGCATTGAGGGGGGATCAGGATGATTGTGGGAGATGGAAGAAGAGGTGGACAAGGGAGGGTAAAAGGAAGAGGAGGAAATAAGGGTGGCAGTATCCGAATCTGGGGAAGATTTGAGAGAAGTGCAGAGTCAGGAAATCGAACAAAAAGAGGTAGCAGAGGGGGATGAGGAACTGAGGATAGCCACTGGAGGGTCGCAGACACTAGAGAAAATTGAGGCTCCCAGGACTCAACGGGATTGACTTTAACTGTTATGCACTGAGAAGGGGGAGATAGAACCTGTGGAGACCACCTCCAGTAGATAGCCACGGCCCCTCATCAAGGGATGGGGTCATCCACCCTTCTCAGAGTTTTGTTGTTGTTGTTTTGTTTTGTTTTGTTTTGTTTGTTTGTTTGTTTGTTTGTTTGTTTTAAACCCAGGATTGTTCTTGCCCAAAGGAAGAGCAGGAACAAAACTGGAACAGAGACTGAAGGAAGGTCCAACCAGGGAATGACCCCATACAGCTGGGGATACATCATGTCTGCAGACACCAAACCCAACACTGTTGCCATGGTCAAGAGGCACTTGAAGACAGGAACCAAGTGTGGCAGTTCCTGAGGAGATTGGCCAGCAACTGACCAGCGAAGATGCAGGTGCTTGGAGCCAGCCACCAGGCTGAACTCAGGGAGCCTAGTAGGGAAGCTGGCAGAAGGACTGGGGGAGCAGAGGAGGATTACAACCCCATTGGAAGAACAACATAGGTTGGCCTGACCACCTAGTTCTCCCAGAGACTAGACCACCAACCAAGTAGTATACCTGGAAGGATCTATGGCTCCAGATACATATGCAGCAGAGGATGGCCTTGCCCAACAGCAACAGGATGGGAAGGCCTTTGGTACCAGGGAGGTTTGATGCTCCAGAGTATGCTGGAGGGGTGGGATGGGAGGGTGTGGGTGGGTAGAAGAGCACTCTCATATAGGCAAAAGGAAGGGGAAGGGCAGATGTGGGATGGGAAGTGGCAGACTGGTAACCAGGAAGTGGGATATCATGGGATGGGGGGAGTTGGTGGAGGGGGTAACCGGGAAATGAGATATCACTTGAGATGTAAATGAATGGAATGATTAATAATAATAAAGGAAAAAATTAAAAAGAATATAAACATTCTAAAAAGCTAAAATATGTCAGCAAATCTAAGTTTCTTTGTTTTATCCTCTAATTAACTTTCTTGAATTTGAAGGTAATGAGGAATAGGCTCAGTTATGTATTTTAGCTTACAAATATAAAGTGTCCGGCTAATATTTATTTTACATATATCAAAATGTCCAAATAATGATCAGACAGTTGAAATCTGAGAGGGAACCATAGTAGGGATCCTGAGCTATCATTCTTTTATAGGTCAACATCCTTGCCTCTAGGTTTTCAAGTATTTTGGCAAGTATCCCATACTGTTAAAAACATATTCTATTTTGTCTTATGAACCCAAGTATTTATCAATGGTAAGATACTCTAAATCAAGCTGTTTCAGTTCTCTCAGAAGTTAGCAGATGCTGTCATATCACAATGAATGTAGGAAAAAAATAATTATTTCCTTTTATCTAATGATCATATCTGAATTTTGGTGTGTATAATTTTATGATAAAGCCAAGTAATAATTATCTGATGCTGTACACCTAAAAACATTGTAAATAATAGAGATACTGTCAACCTGAATTCTACTTTTGTAGACCAACTACTTCTAATATCATCATCCTAAGAGGAAATAGATGCCATGTGAAAGATACTTAGGTTGCTTTAAACATTCTCAGTATTACAGCATAATTATCTTGCCATGTTCTTTTTGAATTAAAAACAATTTCAGTTCATCTATAAAAACAACATTAATCTCTGCTAAGCTATTAGGGTCAATGAAAGAACTGACAGAGATGTATTTAGAGTTAAAACAAAATATCTTTTCACATGGAAAACTAATCAAAACTTTCTATTATATGTGAACAATTGCAAAAAGATCTATTCTGAATTTTTCCAAAGAGAAGCTTTCTCATTTCAGATTTTATTTAGTGCATTATATCATCAACTCTTTTTAACAGTGTCTCACTGCTGTACATTTTTTGTAAATATACTAAATTTCCAATACTATTTCCATAACGGTGGGGAAATAGGACCACTTTTCTTTTTCAGATTTATAAAAGAAGGTGTCAGCACAGGAAAAAAATAGAATATCTGACAGCAGCTTTGTATACCTGCTTAATGATGCATGCACTGAGCAATCTCCCTGCACCCTGAAATCATATGTGCTATGTCATTAGAGACACTCATGAGACTGGAGAAGCAATAGTGTTTTCAGGGGGTATGATTTTTCTGATCAATCCTAGTGAATATATATATATATTAGATCTGATTTTCAAACAAATTGGATGATTTTCCTTAAAGTTTCTCATTTTTTATCAGATATTTTCTCTATTTACATTTCAAATATTAGCCCCTTTCCTGGTTTCACCTCTGAAAACCTCCATCATTTCCCCCCTCTCCCTGCTTACCAACCCACCCACTCCTGCTTCCTGGCCCTGGCATTCCCATACACTGGGGCACAGAGCCTTCACAGGACCAAGGGCCTCTCTCCTCTCATTGATGACCAACTAGGCCATTCTATGTTACACATGCAACTGGAGCCATGAGTCCCACCATGTGTACTCTTTGGTTGGTGGTTTAGTCCCTGGGAGCTCTGGGGGTACAGGTTAGTTCATATTGTTGTTCTTCCTATGGGGCTGCAAACCTGTTCAGCTCCTTGGGTACTTTCTCTAGCTCCTTCATTGGGGACCCTGTGCTCAGTCCAATGGATGGCTGTGAGCATCCACTCTGTATTTGTCAGGCACTGGCAGAACCACTCAGGAGACAGCTATATCATGCTTCTGTCAGCAAGCACCTATTGGCATCCACAGTAGTGTCTGTGTTTGATGATTGCATATGGGATGGATCCCCAAGTGGGACAGTCTATGAATGGTCATTGTTTCAGTCTCTGCTCCACACTTTGTCTCTGTAACTCCTTCCATTGGGCATTTTGTTCCCCCTTCTAAGAAGGATCGAAGTACCCACACTTTGGTCTTCCTGTTTCTTGAGTTTCATGTAATTTGTGAATTTTATCTTGGGTATTACGAGCTTCTGGACTAATATCCACTTATCAGTGAATGCATACCATGTGTGTGTTTTTTGTGATTGGATTACATAACTCAGGATGATATCCTCCAGCTCTGCAGATGATATGATAGTATACTTAAATGACCCCCAAAATTCTACCAGAGAATTCCTAAACCTGATATACAACTTCAGCAAAGTAGTTAGATAAAAAATGCCAGGGCCTAGCAAACACAGAAGTGGATGCTCACAGTTAGATAGTGGATGGATCACAGGGCTCCCAATGGAGGAGCTAGAGAAAGTACCCAAGGAGCTAAAGGGATCTGCAACCCTATAGGTGGAACAACATTATGAACTAACCAGTACCCCGGAGCTATTGCCTCTAGCTGCATATGTATCAAAAGATGGCCTAGTCGGCCATCACTGGAAAGAGAGGCCCATTTGACACACAAACTTTATATGCCCCAGTACAGGGGAATGCCAGGGCCAAAAAAAATGGGAATGGGTGGGTAGGGAAGTGGGGGGGAGGGTATGGGGGACTTTTGGGATAGCATTGGAAATGTAATTGAGGAAAATACGTAATAAAAATATTAAAAAATTAAAAAAAAAAGAACCTACAGTCAGGGACTGAAGCAGAGGCCATGAAGTAGTAGTTCTTACTGACTTGTTCATCATGCCTTGTTCAGCCCACTTTCATATATGGCCCAGGACAACCTGCCCAAGGGATGACACTACCCACAGTGGGCTGGGAGCTCTTACATCTATCACCAGTCAGAAAATGTCTGGAGGCAATCTGATGGGAGCAGGGGTTCCTTCTTCCCATATGACTCTACCTTACATCAAGTTGGAAAAAAAAAAGCCTACCTAGAACATCCAAAGAATCTTTGTTGGATCCAACAGTCTTTGGCCTCTTTGTTTGTACAGGGGTGCACAGTAGCACACAAAAGAATGTATAAATGACTTTATACATTCGTAGAGACATATACAAACAAATAAGTAAGTCATTTCAAAATCCTTCAAAGCTTGAGGAGTCATCAACATGTTGAGTACTGTCCCCTGCTCTGAGTTCTGGTCTCCCACTTTCTTACTGACCTACTCCTTCTGGCCAAGCATTTGACACTGTAAAAAAAAATTGACTCAAATAAATCAGTGGTCTTCCATTACACAAAGGATAAACAGGCTGAGAAAGAAATTAGGGAAACAACACCCTTCACAATAGTAACAAAAATTATAAAATACCTTGGTGTGACTCTAACTAAGCAAATGAAAGATCTTTATGATAAAAACTTCAAGTATCTGAAGAAAGAAATCTAAGATCTCAGAAGATGGAAAGAGCTCCCATGCTCATGGATTGGCAGGATTGACATAGTAAAAATTGACATCTTGCCAAAAACAATCTACAGGCTTAATGCAATCCCAACTCAGTTCTTCACAGAGTTAGAAAGAGCAATTTGCAAATTCATCTGGAATATCAAAAAATCTAGGATAGCAAAAACTATTCTCAACAATAAAAGAACTTCTGGTGGAATCACCATCCCTGACCTCAAGCTGTACTACAGAGCAATTGTGATAAAAAAAACTGCATGGTATTGGTACAATGACAGGCAAGTAGGTCAATGGAATAGATTTGAAGACCCAGAAATGAATCCACACCCCTATGGTTATGTGATCTTTGACAAAGGAGCTAAAACCATCCAGCGGTAAAAAGACAGCATTTTCAACACATGGTGCTGGCTCAACTGGCAGTTAGCATGGACAAGAATGCAAATAGATCCATTCTTATCTCCTTGTAGAAAGCTCAAGTCCAAGTGGATCGAGGACCTCCACATAAAACCAGATACACTGAAACTAATAGAAAAGAAAGTGGGGAAGAGCCTCTAGCACATGGTCACAGGGGAAAATTTTCTGAACAGAACACCAATAGCTCGTGCTCTAAGATCAAGAATTGACAAATGGACCGCATATAATTGCAAAGATTCTGTAAGGCAAAGGACACTGTCAATAGGACAAAACGGCAACCAACAGATTGGGAAAACATCTTTACCAATCGTACATCTGATAAAGGGCTAAAATCCAATATATACAAAGAACTAAGATGTTAGACTCCATAAAACCAAATAACCCTAAAATTGGGTACAGAGTTAAACAAAGAATTCTCAACTGAGGAATACCGAATTCTCAACTGAGGAATACCGAATGACTCAGAAGCACCTAAAGAAATGTTCAATATCCTTAGTCATCAGGGAAATGCAAATCAATACAACCCTGAGATTCTACCTCACTTCAGTCAGAATGGCTAAGATCAAACACTCAGGTAAAAGCAGATGCTGGCGAGGATGTGGAGAAAGAGGAACACTCCTCCATTGCTGGTGAGATTGCAAACTGATACAACCACTCTGGAAATCAGTTTTGCGGTTCCTCAGAAAATTGGACATAAATACTACCTGAGGACTCAGCAATACCTCTCCTGGGCATTTACCCAGAAGATGCTCCAACATGTAATAATGACACATGTTCCACTACGTTCATAACAGCCTTATTTATAATAGCCAGAAGCTGGAAAGATCCCAGATGTCCCTCAAAAGAGGACTGGATACAGAAAATGTGGTACATTTTACTACTCAGTTACTAAAAACAATGAATTTATGAAATTCTTAGGCAAATGGATGGAACTGCAAGATATCAACCTTAAAATTTCTAAGTTTATATTTTCTACTAGCATTATTTTCAGTTTTTGAACTGCAGAATATGTTCCCTTTACACATACATAAATAGCTTTTGTTTTAACCACATTTTAAAAATAACTAAACATAGTGACATTTTAAGGCTGTTTCTAACCTAATTTAGAAAATCAGTTTTGATCCATTGACTTTAACATATAAGTGGAGGCTCAAGAAATCAAATATTTTTCTAAGCACTCTGATCTGTCAGAAAATGCTGGGGCAAGTTTTTTCTACTTCCAAAATAACTGTACTTTAAGGCAGTTTTCTCACATTTACATATGCAATTTTACATGATTCCTATCTTCTTTTCAGAGTTATTATTTAAATGGTAACACAAATGACTGTGATCAGTTTTCCTTATATCTTTATATTTATTATTGATTAAATACAATATTTGTGAGCTAGTGTGGAGGCCCTGGTTTTAAATAGGTCAATCTTTCCATGTCATTTCCCATTTTTCTGTTTGTTTCTTCCTTGAATACTACCAAGCTTTCTCTCCTCATTACAGATGCTGTTCAGCAGAGCTCCATCCTGAGCTACAGGACACTTTTCCACTGTACTAGCATGTCTGAGATTCCACATTGACCCCACACTTTCTTTCTGCTCTCACAACAGAAACATCTGGGCTTTTCACACACACACTATGTTAAGTCAAGTTAGATATGCTTATAAGTATGTATGCTTAAGGATGATCACTTGAGATTAATGAAACCTACACTAAATCACACATTAAAAACTTGCTAAAATTTATCTAGCAAGATATGTAATGTTCCAGATATCAAGAAAACTCCCAAAGTAATGCCAATTCCCAAAAATCTGTCTTTATCAAATATACCTCCTCCTGGAGCATGAGCAGCATCAGGGTCTGTATCCATGAAGAAAACTTAATCTCCTGCTACTACCAAACATCAAGTGCCAACAGCCTCCCAGGTAAGGATGGAACTTTATAAAACATTCCTTCATCCATGCTGGGAGTATATGAAGTTGAGAAGGGACATATGCTGAAGGTGGATATAGGAGTTGGAAGGGGAGAAGTAGAAAGTTGATTTTTTTTTATCAAAACACATTATATTTATGTGTGAAATTCTCAAAACTATGCATGTATTTTCTTCTGTTAATTGTAAGCTCAAATTGTTGTCTAGCTAAGTGCATGGGCTTAGATGTTACCATTTTAATTACTGAAGAAATTATCTGAGGCAGAATTCACATACAGAACAAAAATTATCCACATCCAACTTAATACGTATTACAGCATATGAAGTTATTGATACTTTATTCTGTACTTTGTCATTGGCCTTCATTTCACTCTCAAGATAGTTTGTGAAAAGTTTAGAAGCCATCACTGAAGGAAATATATATGGCTTTGTATTTCAAGGCAATCAGAGTTGGAAAAAGCCAGTTCTCTAGGACACTTAGGACTTTTAGGCCATTCTAATCTTTCTTTCCTCCTTGGATATTTTTAATAAAAAATGATGGGTTGTTTCAGGAAACCTAAGCTATAACAAGATCAAACCAACACCAATAAAAATGTAAATTTTGACAGCACCCTCACTAGTCAAGCTAACTGTAAATACTCTCCTTCATTCTTTTGTTTGTTTGTTTGTTTTTCAAGACAGGGTTTCTCTGTATAGCTCTGGCTGTCCTGGAACTCACTCAGTAGACCATGCTGGCCTCAAACTCAGAAATCCGCCTGCCTCTGCCTCCCAAGTGCTGGGATTAAAGGCATGCGCCACCACCGCCCTGCACTCTTTATCATTCTTACTTGGCCATCTTATCCTTGACTCTCTGCCTGTTTATACATATACTTATATTATTTAAATATCATTTTTTGTGTCAGAATTAGATTATCAATGCTTATTGTTGCCTGGCTGCACTATCAACATTTACAATCATATAATATAGTGCTACATACTTCAATATGTATATGGTCCATGCCCTCTCTTATATTTAAAGTAAGTTTATAAATAGTGGATTACCCATGTCTTCATGTTAAGATGAGGGTCATATGATGTATTCAACTATGAAAAGAATATGAAAGGGCAACATGAAATGATGGGAGCAAACACATGGAGTTTTCCACAGGAAAGCAAGGTGACAGAATATCTGGATAATGAAGAGAGAGCACCACTGGAACACTTGAGTGATTTGAGAAACTATGTTGTGCCAGTAATTATCTTTCTTCAAGTGAACCACTTAAGCAAGCATACATTTGTCATTATTATTTTCAGAAACATAGTGTAAAGCAAACCAAATAGCATCAGCAATAGGACACACAGACCAAGCATTTGCTATAGTGTGATTCTTTATCGCAAAATAACTGAATATATAGGTATAGCTAAAGATATACAAAACTAGAAAACAAAATAAAATATTGAGCAAAGAAATAGTCACAATACTATGAGTTCATTCATATTTGTACAACATTCAAACAAAGTCAAAATTATCATTAGAGATACATACCTGTAAAATAATTAAAGAAAAAGTGGTCTGAAAATGCAAAGTACTTCCCATAGAGTTAGCAACATGACACAGTGAGGGGCTTTATTTAGGATGGTCTCACTACTTTTCCTGAAATCAGTGTTGTTTTAGTGTTGCTCTGATTAATTATTTTGTTAAGCTAAACTTTTTTTCTATTTATGGAATTGTCTGAGTTAAAAATATTAATAACAAAATAATAGTTTCCAAAGAAGTATTATAAGTAAAGAAACCAAGAATATACATTTTAATTAAAATATTATTAACGTTATAACTACAAAATTACAATAGTTAGATAAATTAGATAAAATAACTAGCCATGTTTAATCTCAAATAATGAGAAACATAACCTAATACTTTTTAAAACTTTTTTATTAGGTATTTTCCTCATTTACATTTCCAATGCTATCCCAAAAGTCCCAAATACCCTCCCCCCCCCCCACTCCCCTACACACCCACTCCCACTTCTTGGCCCTGGCATTCCCCTGTACTGAGGCATATAAAGTTTGCACGACCAATGGACCTCTCTTTCCACTGATGTCCAGCTAGGCCATCTTCTGATACATATGCAGCTAGAGACACGAGCTCCAGGGGGTAATAGTTCATATTGCTGTTCCACCTATAGGGTTGCAGATCCCTTTAGCTCCTTGGATACTTTCTCTAGCTCCTCCATTGGGGGCCCTGTGATCCATCCAATAGCTGACTATGAGCATCCACTTTTGTGTTTGCTAGGCCCTGGCATAGTCTCACAAGAAACAGCTATATCAGGGTCCTTTCAGCAAAACCTTGCTAGTATATGCAATGGTGTTTGCATTTGGCGGCTGATTATGGGATGGATCCCCGGATATGGTAGTCTCTAGATGGTCCATCCTTTTGTCTCAGCTCCAAACTTTGTCTCTGTAACTTCTTCCATGGGTGTTTTGTTCCCAATTCTAAGAAGGGGCAAAGTATCCACACTTTGGTCTTCGTTCTTCTTGAGTATCATGTACTTTGTATCTTGTATCTTGGGTATTCTAAGTTTCTGGGCTAATATCCACTTGTCAGTGAGTACATATCATGTGAGTTCTTTTGTGATTGGATTACCTCACTGTTATTAGACGCGTTCTCACGACCGGCCAGGAAGAACACCACAGACCAGAATCTTCTGCGGCAAAGCTTTATTCTTACATCTTCAGGAGCCAGGGTGCAGGAAGCAAGAGAGCAAGAAGCAAGAGAGAGCGAGAAGCAAGAGAGAGCGAGAAGCAAGAGAGAGAGAAAACGAAACCCCGTCCCTCTTAAGGAGCATTCTCCTTCGCCTCGGACGTGTCACTCCCTGATTGGCTGCAGCCCATCGGCCGAGTTGACGTCACGGGGAAGGCAGAGCACAAGTAGTCATAAGATACCCTTGGCACATGCGCAGATTATTTGTTTACCACTTAGAACACAGCTGTCAGCGCCATCTTGTAACGGCGAATGTGGGCGCGGCTCCCAACATCTCCCCCTATCCTTTTAATAAGAGCAAATAGGCCACCCATATTAATGAGAGTGGAGATAGAGGTCAAATCCCCAGTGTGTAGGTAAAGGAGCCATGTACAGGATTAGCTCTTAGGCTTACAGGCTTTTACCCAGAGCAACCCTGACCTGCTCCCGTGTCGTTTTGCCTGGGGGAAGGGAACTAGGACACTGAACCTTCATGAAAGATGACATGTCTCCCTAGAATAGGCTCATATATGCCGCAGAGCCTTTCCATTGCAGTGCTTAGCCGTGCAACTCTCTCGGGCTGCTGAAGCACACTCACTCTATCCCGTGCAATGAGTCTAGCCTCGTGGGATATAAGAGCTGAGTGGCCAGCGACCTATTGCCTAAGCATAGATATATCATATATCAGGGGGAGCTCCATGTTCTAGTCCTGCAAGCGCCTGGGCAATAACCACCTTGTCTCTCCTAGTTTAGGCCTTAAGCTTACAGACCAATCAAAGAAGCAACACTAATCCACAGCAAAGTGTATCTCCAAATAATATTAATCCCACCCATTTTTTAAAGAAGGAAAATGCTGAGGAGATCCAATTGGGTAATCCTTTGGTCAGGGACAGGTCCAAGCGCGTGGAGTTGACCTGAAGTCTCAATTCCCGAGGGATCTGTTCAAATTCAGCCGTCCAATTCTGTAACATATACTGAAAAAGACTTTTTGACAAATTAGCTGCCCTAGTAAATTTTTCATACTGAATGGAAGTAACACACAATCCTGGAAACTTTTGTTCACATCCCAGCTGAGCTATTTGCCATAATACATCTAGTTGTACCTGGACAAGATCTATGAGTTGATTAACCAGCATGAGGCCACCCTGTATCTTGACATTAGCTGAGACCTGTTTATCTATGACTGTAGTCACTGAGGCTGACAAAGTGTTAATGGTGTCAGTCATCTGGACCTGTCCAGACAGAGCCAAGGCTGTCTGAATCAAGGCCAAACCCAGTTCCCAGTTAATGGTAAAAAAGCAGGGGAATACTTGAGCATTATACATCACCGTCATTAGGAGTGGAAATGTCGACATTATCCCCCAACGCTGCTCTCTATTATTGACGCCCTGGACATCACCAAGACGAGGGACATCAGTATTCCCTTGGACACAAAGGTATAGAAAAGAAACAATCTTTAATATCTATAATAATTAAATTCCAGCCACGTGGTAAGGCGGAAAGTACAGGGAGACCCCTCTGTACTGGGCCAAATAAGTTCATTTGCTCATTAATGGCTCTGAGGTCATGGAGCAGTCTCCACTTTCCTGACTTTTTCTTAATTACAAAAATTGGAGTATTCCAAGGTGAGGTAGAGGGTTCAATATGGCCTAATTTTAATTGTTCCTCTACCAGTTGAATCACAGCTTCTAGTTTTTCAGAGGATAGGTGCCATTGAGGAACCCACACTGGGTCCCCTGTTTTCCATGGTATGGGTCGTGCTGCCCCAATGGCCGCTAAGGAAAACCCAGACCCTGTCTGTCTTGGTTTCCATTAGGTGAGATGGGCTCTATCCTTCCCTGTTCTTGATGTCCTAACCCTTTTCCTTCTTTATAACCCATCTTTGCCATGATATTTTTTGCTTTAGCTGAATACCCTCCCGATGGGGCGTTTTCATTGGACAAAATAAGGCCCAAATGCTGCATAATATCCCTTCCCCAGAGGTTAACCGGGAGTGGGAGCACATAAGGTATGAATTTCCCTTGCTGTCCTTCAGAGGATTCCCACGTCAAGGCAACGGAGCTTATAGTGGGACATGATTGATATCCTAGGCCCTGTAATGAATGAGATGACTCTGTGGTGGGCCATGCTTTGGGCCACCAATGTGTAGAGATTATACTTTTATCTGCTCCGGTATCAAGGATGCCTTCAAACTCTTTTCCATTAATCTTAAGGCGGAGCTTAGGTCTATCATTTAAAGATACAACCAAATAGGCAGAATCATTTCCTGAGGAGCCCATTTTCTTTATCTCAGGTCCTGCAGATTTCTCCCTGGTATTATCAGGGAGGAGCAGCAGCTGAGCTATCCTATCTCCTTTACTAATAGAAAAAACGCCTTTAGGGCTTGAGCACAGGACCTGTATTTCAGGGGAATGTTGACAATCCATAACTCCAGGGTGGACTACTAAGCCCTGCAAGGTGAGTGAACCCCGGCCGAGAATAAGGCCCATGGTTCCCAGGGGCAAGGATGGTATAGGCTCCACTGGCACCGGCTGAATACTCATTTGAGGCATTAATAGGAAGTCGGAGGCGGCACGCAGGTCCACCCTTGTGGGTCTTCCTGGGTCGCCTCTCTGACTGCTTCCTGGGTCCTGACAAACCGGTTCCCATATCTTTGAGGGCCCTGGGACCGAGGGCCCGATGATCCGTTTTTTGGCACATCAGTTGATTGACTATCAGGTGGGGGAAGAATTCTGCCCTTTATATCCCTCACAGAGCGACACTGGTCAGCTCTATGATAACCCTTGCCACACTTAGAGCAAAGAGTGAGAGTCCCTCCCTGTTTATCTGGAGCTCTGCAATCTTTCTTAAAATGCCCAGGCTTTCCGCAATTAAAACATGTCCTCTGATCATTTCTGCCCATGGAGCGGTTCTGAGATTGAAGGATGGCGGCCGCTAAGCCTGCATTGGTGAGAGGTCCCCCAAGCTCTCGACAGACCCTGAGCCAGTCTTGTAAGCCTTTGTTCTTTCTTGGGGCTATGGCCGCTCGGCACTCCTTTGTGGCTTGCTCATAGATTAGCTGTTCTATCAGAGGCGCAGCTTGCTCTGACTCTCCAAAAATACGCTCTGCTGCCTCTGTCATTCTGGCCACAAAATCTGAGAAGGATTCCTGAGGTCCCTGGATTATCTTTGTTAACTGACCAGTGGTTTCACCTGCTCGAGAGAGCGCCTTCCAGGCCCTAATAGCCGTGGAAGAAATCTGGGCATAAGCTCCCCAATGGTAGTTTGTTTGATCAGCAGAATAAGCTCCCTGACCCGTTAACAAGTCAAAAGTCCAATCTCTCTGCTCTGGAGTCAAAGCAGCTGCGTTTGCTCGGGCCTGCGCTTGTGCAGCTTCGTGCCAAAGCGCTCTCCATTCCATATATTTGCCCATACTAGGGAGAGCGGCTTTTACAACCGTTTGCCAGTCAGCAGGAGTTAGTGCCATGCCGGCGAGCCTGTCTAACTGCACCAAGGTAAAATTAGCATTGGTTTCGTATTTACGGACCGACTCGGCAATTTCTTTAATTTGTAAGTATTCTACCGGAGCGTGGACACGCCCACCCTCGGCTCCTTCAAAGACCGGAAATGCCTGTTGTATTTTCCTTTGTTCCTCTCTGGGAATGAATGAGTCTGCGCACTGCCTCTCTGCGCACTGCCTCTCTGCGCATTGCTGACGCACTACGCAGGGCGGGGACTCCGCATAGGGCGGACCTTGAAGCCGACTGCCCTGAGGCCAATCAGCAAACTGGCCTTCGCCAGCCGCTTTTGGCTTTTTTCTTGACCAATTAGCTGGCTGGTAATGGGCTGCTTCTTCCTCCCAGTCTGTTTCCTCAGAGGAGAATTCTTCACCTGCTTCAGAGCTACTAAGAGCTGGCTCCCCGAGCCCATCCAGCGATGAGCACAGGCTCCTTTTCCTAGAGACCTCCGCTAATTGATCTTTCTTCTTTTCCCTTTTTCCTCTTTTTCTTCTAATCTCTCTCCAGGTATTCCTACCTAACCTTAACTTTTCCTCGGGTTCAAGACCCTTGGAAAGGCCTGTATACTTATTTTGTGTACCATATTTTCTCTTTGCTCCTACTCTCTCTCCCCGCTTTACTTCTGATAGCTTGTCCTGAATTTCATCTAGAATCCGCCCTATCTTAACCACTTGATAACATGTGAAAAGGAACAAAAGGGCTTCTAACACCAGAAAAAATTCAAGGCTAAACATATTCCACTTTACTTCTGATAGACTGTCTTGAATTTCGTTAGAAAGTTCAAGATCAGACTTACCTCGTAAAGCTGTACTCACTGGTACTCTCGTTCCCCAGCTGAAAAGTTCTGAATTCATACAGTTGAATCCTTCTTAACAGTCTGCTTTACGGGAACCTTTATTACCGCGACCCGCAGTTCTGGTTCTGGAATGAGGGATCTTCCTTGCGCCAGTCCCGAGTTTTTTTTTTTCTCGTCCCGGAATTCGGCACCAATTGTTATTAGACGCGTTCTCACGACCGGCCAGGAAGAACACCACAGACCAGAATCTTCTGCGGCAAAGCTTTATTCTTACATCTTCAGGAGCCAGGGTGCAGGAAGCAAGAGAGCAAGAAGCAAGAGAGAGCGAGAAGCAAGAGAGAGCGAGAAGCAAGAGAGAGAGAAAACGAAACCCCGTCCCTCTTAAGGAGCATTCTCCTTCGCCTCGGACGTGTCACTCCCTGATTGGCTGCAGCCCATCGGCCGAGTTGACGTCACGGGGAAGGCAGAGCACAAGTAGTCATAAGATACCCTTGGCACATGCGCAGATTATTTGTTTACCACTTAGAACACAGCTGTCAGCGCCATCTTGTAACGGCGAATGTGGGCGCGGCTCCCAACACCTCACTCAGGAAGATGCCCTCCAGGTCCATCCATTTGCCAAGGAATTTAATAAATTCATTCTTTTTAATAGCTGAGTAGTACTCCATTGTGTAAATGTACCACATTTTCTGTATCCGTTCCTCTGTTGAGGGGCATCTGGGTTCTTTCCAGCTTCTGGCTATTATAAATAAGGCTCTATGAACATAGTATAGCATGTGTCTTTCTTACCAGTTGGAAAATCTTCTGGATATATGCCCAGGAGAGGTATTGCAGGATCCTCCAGTAGTACTATGCCCAATGTTCTGAGGAACCACCAGACTGATTTACAGATTGTTTGTACAAGCTTGCAATCCCACCAGCAATGGAAGAGTGTTCCTCTTTCTCCACACCCTGGTCAGCATCTGCTGTCACCTGAATTTTTGATCTTAGCGATTCTGACTGGTGTGAGATGGAATCTCAGGGTTGTTTAGATTTGCATTTCCCTGATGATTAAGGATGCTGAACATTTTTTCAGGTGCTTCTCAGCCATTCGGTATTCCTCAGGTGAGAATTCTTTGTTTAGCTCTGAGCCCCATTTTTTAAATGGGATTATCTGATTTTCTACAGTCCACCTTCTTAAGTTCTGTATATATATTAGATATTAGTCCCCTACCTGATTTAGGATAGGTAAAGATCTTTCCCAGTCTGTTGGTGGTCTTTTTGTCTTATTGACGGTGTCTTTTGCCTTGCAGAAGCTTTACAATTTTATGAGGTCCCATTTATCGATTCTCGATCTTACAGCACAAGCCATTGCTGTTCTATTCAGGAATTTTTCCCCTGTACCCATATCTTCGAGGCTTTTCCCTACTTTCTCCTCTATAAGTTTCAGTGTCTCTGGTTTTATGTGGAGTTCCTTGATCCACTTAGATTTGACCTTCGTACAAGGAGATAGGAATGGATCAATTCTCATTCTTCTACATGATAACTACCAGTTGTGCCAGCACCATTTGTTGAAAATGCTGTCTTTTTTCCACTGGGTGGTTTTATCTCCCTTGTCGAAGATCAGGTGACCATAGGTGAGTGGGATCATTTCTGGGTCTTCAATTCTATTCTATTGGTCTACTTTTCTGTCGCTATACCAGTACCATGCAGTTTTTATCACAATTGCTCTGTAGTACAGCTTTAGGTCAGGCATGGTGATTCCACCAGAGGTTCTTTTATCCTTGAGAAGAGTTTTTGCTATTCTAGGTTTTTGTCATTCCAGATGAATTTGCAGATTGCTCTTTCTAATTCGTTGAAGAATTGAGTTGGAATTTTGATGGGGATTGCATTGAATCTGTAGATTGCTTTTGGCAAGATAGCCATTTTTACTGTATTGATCCTGTCAATCCACGAGCATGGGAGATCGTTCCATCTTCTGAGATCTTCTTTAATTTCTTTCTTCAGAGACTTGAAGTTCTTTTCATACAGATCTTTCACTTCCTTAGTTAGAGTATTTTATATTATTGGTGACTATTGAGAAGGGTGTTGTTTCCCTAATTTCTTTCTCAGCCTGTTTATCCTTTGTGTAGAGAAAGTCCACTGATTTGTTTGAGTTAATTTTATATCCAGCCACTTCACTGAAGCTGTTTATCAGGTTTAGGAGTTCTCTGGTGGAATTTTTAGGGTTACTTATATATACTATAATATCATCTGCAAAATGTGATATTTTGACTGCTTCCTTTCCAATTTGTATCCCCTTGATCTCCTTTTGTTGTTGAATTGCTCTGGCTAGGACCTCAAGTAAAATGTTGAATAGGTAGGGAGAGAGTAGACAGCCTTGTCTAGTCCCTGATTTTAGTGGGATTGCTTCCAGCTTCTTTCCATTTACTTTGATGTTGGCTACTGGTTTGCTGTAGATTGCTTTTATCATGTTTAGGTATGGGCCTTGAATTCCTGATCTTTCCAAGACTTTTATCATGAATGGGTGTTGGATTTTGTCAAATGCTTTTGCTGCGTCTAACGAGATGATCATGTGGTTTTTGTCTTTGAGTTTGTTTATATAATGGATTATGTTGATGGATTTCCGTATATTAAACCATCCCTTCATCCCTGGAATAAAACCTACTTCGTCAGGATGGATGATTGTTTTAATGTGTTCTTGGATTTGGTTAGCGAGAATTTTATTGAGTATTTTGCATAGATATTCATAAAGGAAATTGGTCTGAAGTTCTCTATCTTTGTTGGATCTTTCTGTGGTTTAGTTATCAGAGTAATTGTGGCTTCAAGAATGAATTGGGTAGAGTATCTTCTGCTTCTATTATGTGGAATAGTTTGTGCAGAACTGGAATTAGATCTTCTTTGAAGGTCTGATAGAACTCTGCACTAAACCCAATACTTTTTAAAAGCAATTTCTGTATGGATTTAAAGGCTAATATTATGCCTTAGCAGATAAATATGGTTGTCAATCCCTTTGACGTGCAACTCATACAATGGATGGAGAGAACTAAGTTCCAGGAGTTGTCTTTGTCTTTTGCCTCCATGAGAACATGATACACATGCCCCACATAAACACACACACAACACACAGACACTACCTGCACATACACACACCCTACACACATGCATGCACTGGGATGGAGGTAAGAGAGAGAGAGAGAGAGAGATAAAGAAAGAGAGAGAGACAGAGAGACAGAGAAAGCAAGCAAGAAAGCAAGAAAGAAAGAAGAGTTCTGAAAATAAAAAAAAGATGGAAAATCAATGATAAAGAACTGATAGAAAATACAATTAGCATTTTATTAAATCTGAAGTGTACACTTATATATGAGATTCAATGTGCCCCAAATGGAAAAAAAGGTACATATTTTAAATTACTTTATAAGACTAATACTTCTTACTATGTTTTAAATCCTAAGTAAAATAAGAGATTAAGACATGTGAAAATCATGTAAAAACTTAGAAAAATATTAAACTTAGATAAATTTTGATCAGTATTTATATAAATCAGCTAACATCAAGTTTTCATGTACTACATGAACTTCTTGGGGGTTCTCCAACCTTTCACTTGTTTTCAAAATATTTTTCATCAATACATTTAATAAAATATCATATTTAATGATCATATTATTAATTAAGAAAGTATTATGAAGTAAATATTTCTAAATATGAACACCCTTTATTAGCAAAATTTGAAATAGGACTCCAACAAAAAGGGCTGAATAAACACACTATTTGACTTATTCTTATTGAGGCTCCCTATTTGTGGTATATTAATTTAGATTAGAATTCTTATTCAGAACTTTGAAGTGAATGAAAAATTCTGTATTCATCATATTTTCTTAACTTTGAAAGTAGATAGTTATGTCATTCTCATTGTCTTTAGAAATGAAGATACAAAATGTGGTATAACCTTATAATCTTACTAGTCTATAGTATTTGCCATTTTCCCATGTGGTATAAATAACAGAATAAAATTTCTCCAATAATGTTATCTATGTTAATGTTGTTCTCAACTACAACATAGAGAATGATATCTTTCATATGATAGAAAAATTTTAATTTTTTATTGGACAACTGAACATAAAATAGAGCTCCATTTATTCTTACATATATTGCTTCTTATGTTTTTGCAATGAAGACCCGGAGAACACAAAATCTGAGACAGAATTCTTATGGGACAAACTCACCTCAAGACCTGCATCAAGTATTTCAGGAGTATGTCTAGGAGACAGCTCACTGGAAGCTGCATTTAGAACCCCACAACTACACTTTCTTCTTACAGACTTGGGTTTTATTCATTTTAGCAATAAAAATGTAGAAGCTTTTTCTCTATGCAATAAAGATTGGAGCTCATTTTTCATCTAAATGAGTGAGTCCTTTCTGCACTGGTGGTTGCTACAAATGCATATGTTAGTGTGGATGTGTGTGTAAGCACATAATTATGCTTGGCCCAACTGGTTAGAATAGAAATGTATGCCTGCGTGAATCTGCATATGAATTTATACAAGTTTATGCTTATTTGCTTATGTAAAAGTTTTTCCTTCTGCGAGCATTATTCTCTTCTCCTTTTCAATAGAAGTTTACTGCTCCAAACTTCCCCCTTGCCTGACAAGTGAGAGGCAACTGAACAAAAGGGAAAAGGCTCTAGTAATTAATCCTTGACCCTGCTGTTTTAGGATGAGGTGCTAAAAACCAGAGACTGCAGTTTCTGACCTAAAAGGGACTCCAGCAGGTCAGCTACAGTAGCAACTTAGTGACTTAGACTTAGATAGGTAAACAATTTATCATTATACAGCAACCATAAATATCTCTAAGACCAAGTCTTATCCCACCAAAAGCTCTTCCCCCTCTGCTGCCTCAAGAAGAACCAAGAACAAGAAAGAACATCAGGGGCTGCCCTGCCCCCCCACTGCCGCAACCTCCTTGACTAACTTTTTCTTCATCTCAGGACAACCCAGTAGTGAAATTGCTGGATCAATTTAGGCATATGCTGCTTATAGCTAAAATATTTTTATTCAGTGAATATTAATTAGGACAGTGCTCTAAAACAACAAGTGAAAGTTATTAACATTTTATTTATACTGTTATATAATTTAACATATTAAACTTTGCATTTTTAGTATTAATTTGAATTAACTATTGAACCAATTAGAGCATAAAGTTCATGAAAGTTTTGAATATGAGACTGAAATTTATTGTTTGGTTATTATATCAAGGAATTGGATATTATGCTGTTTTATTATTACATATTAATATATTATATAGAAGCTCATTTGTATAATATATTATACAAAACACAGGAATATCTCAATTGAATTTTCCTTGTGCCTAAATTATCACCAGACACTGGTTGTGTAACACTTGAGAACTTTTGACAAAAGAAAACTGTAACCTCTATCAATAAACTATGGGTTTGCTAATGGTCAGTCAGGTAGTGTATTATTATTAAAACTATTAAAGATGGCCTCAGAGGCACCTACATGCATCTGTATCAAATGGAAGAAAGAAAATAAATAATTTCCCCTTGGATGAATTTGGCCAAGACTGATCATATGTTTAAGTTTAACAATCTCTCTCTCCCTCCCCCTCTCCCTCCCCCTCTCCCTCCCCCTCTCCCTCCCCCTCTCCCTCCCCCTCTCCCTCCCCCTCTCCCTCTCCTTCTCTCTCTCTCTCTCTCTCTCTCTCTCTCTCTCTCTCTCTCTCTCTCTCTCTCTCTCTCTTTCTCTCTCCCTGCCCCCTCCAGTACTGATGACGAACTCGCCCCTTCATCTATGTCTTGTATTTAGGGATGTGAATGCCTGATATATGACTGAAGAGTGGATATCTGTTGTAGCTGTTAGGTTGGTGTTTCTGTAGAACTCTTTTTTTTTTAGGTATTTTCCTCGTTTACATTACCAATGCTATCCCCAAAAGTCCCCAATAACCACCCCCCCCAATCCCTTACCCACCCACTCCCCCTTTTTGGCCCTGGCGTTCCCCTGTACTGGGGCATATAAAGTTTGCAAGTCCAAAGGGCCTCTCTTTCCAGTGATGGCTGATTAGGCAATCTTTTGATACATATGCAGCTAGAGACAAGAGCTCCGGGCTATTGGTTAGTTCATATTGTTGTTCCACCTATAGGGTTGCAGTTCCCTTTAGCTCCTTGGGTACTTTCTCTAGCTCCTCCATTGGAGGCCGTGTGACCCATCCAATAGCTGACTGTGAGCATCCACTTCTGTGTTTGCTAGGCCCCGGCATAGTCTCTCAGGAGACAGCTATATCTGGGTCCTTTCAGCAAAATGTTGCTAGTGTATGCAATGGTGTCAGCGTTTGGAAGCTGATTATGGGATGGATCTCTGGATATGGCAATCGCTAGATGGTCCATCCTTTGTCACAGCTCCAAATTTTGTCTCTGTAACTCCTTCCATGGGTGTTTTGTTCCCATTTCTAAGAAGGGGCAAAGTGTCCACACTTTGGTCTTCGTTCTTCTTGAGTTTCACGTGTTTTGCAAATTGTATCTTATATCCTGGGTATTCTAAGTTTCTGGGCTAATATCCACTTATCAGTGAGTACATATTGTGCGAGTTCCTTTGTGATTGGGTTACCTCACTCAGGATGATGCCCTCCAGGTCCATCCATTTGCCTAGGAATTTCATAAATTCATTCTTTTTAATAGCTGAGTAGTACTCCATTGTGTAAAAGTACCACATATTCTGTATCAATTCCTCTGTTGAGGGGCATCTGGGATCTTTCCAGCTTCTGGCTATTATAAATAAGACTGCTATGAACATAGTGGAGCATGTGTCCTTCTTACCGGTTGGGACATCTTCTGGATATATGCCCAGGAGAGGTATTGCTGGACCCTCCGGTAGTACTATGTCCAATTTTCTGAGGAACCACCAGACTGATTTCCAGAGTGGTTGTACAAGCTTGCAATCCCACCAACAATGGAGGAGTGTTCCTCTTTCTCGACATCCTAACCAGCATCTGCTGTCACCTGAATTTTTGACCTTAGCCATTCTGACTGGTGTGAGATGGAATCTCAGGGTTGTTTTGATTTGCATTTCCCTGATGATTAAGGATGTTGAACATTTTTTCACGTGCTTCTCTGCCATTCGGTATTCCTCAGGTGAGAATTCTTTGTTCAGCTCTGAGCCCCATTTTTTAATGGGGCTATTCGATTTTCTGGAGCCCACCTTCTTGAGTTCTTTATATATATTGGATATTAGTCCCCTATCCAATTTGGGATAGGTAAAGATCCTTTGCCAATCTGTTGGTGGTCTTTTTGTCTTATTGACGGTGTCTTTTGCTTTGCAGAAGCTTTGCAATTTTATGAGGTCCCATTTATCGATTCTTGATGTTACAGCA
This sequence comes from Mus musculus, assembly GCF_000001635.26. Classification (NCBI taxonomy): domain Eukaryota; kingdom Metazoa; phylum Chordata; class Mammalia; order Rodentia; family Muridae; genus Mus; species Mus musculus. The sequence continues at coordinate 90,125,261 of NC_000084.6, forward strand.
CAAGCCATTGCTGTTCTATTCAGGAATTTTTCCCCTGTACCCATATCTTCGAGGCTTTTCCCTACTTTCTCCTCTATAAGTTTCAGTGTCTCTGGTTTTATGTGGAATTCCTTGATCCACTTAGATTTGACCTTAGTACAAGGAGATAGGAATGGATCAATTCTCATTCTTCTACATGATGACTACCAGTTGTGCCAGCACCATTTGTTGAAAATGCTGTCTTTTTTCCACCGGATGGAAAAAGATCCCTTGTCAAAGATCAAGTGACCATAGGTGTGTGGGTTCATCTCTGGGTCTTCAATTCTGTTCCATTGGTCTACTTGTCTGTCACTATACCAGTACCATGCAGTTTTTATCACAATTGCTCCATAGTACAGTTTTAGGTCAGGCATGGTGATTCCACCAAAGGTTCTTTTATCCTTGAGAAGAGTTTTTGCTATCCTAGGATTTTTGTTATTCCACATGAATCTGCCGATTGCCCTTGCTAATTCGTTGAAGAATTGAGTTGGAATTTTGATGGGGATTGCATTGAATCTGTAGATTGCTTTTGGCAAGATAGCCATTTTTACTATATTGATCCTGCCGATCCATGAGCATGGGAAATCTTTCCATCTTCTGAGATCTTCTTTAATTTCTTTCTTCAGAGACTTGAAGTTCTTATCATACAGATCTTTCACTTCCTTAGTTAGAGTCACGCCAAGATATTTTATATTATTTGTGACTATTGAGAAGGGTGTTGTTTCCCTAATTTCTTTCTCAGCATGTTTATCCTTTGTGTACAGAAAGGCCATTGACTTGTTTGAGTTAATTTTATATCCAGCTACTTGATTGAAGCTGTTTATCAGGCTTAGGAGTTCTCTGGTGGAATTTTTAGGGTCACTTATACATATAATATACTATTATATCATCTGCAAAAAGTGATATTTTGACTTCTTCCTTTCCAATTTGTGTCCCCTTGATCTCCTTTTGTTGTTGAATTGCTCTGGCTAGGACTTCAAGTACAATGTTGAATAGGTAGGGAGAGAGTGGACAGCCTTGTCTAGTCCCTGATTTTAGTGGCATTGCTTCCAGCTTCTCACCATTTACTTTGATGTTGGCTACTGGTTTGCTGTAGATTGCTTTTATCATGTTTAGTTATGGGCCTTGAATTCCTGATCTTTCCAAGACTTTTATCATGAATGGGTGTTGGATTTTGTCAAATGCTTTCTCTGCATCTAACGAGATGATCATGTGGTTTTTGTCTTTGAGTTTGTTTATATACTGGATTGTGTTGATGGATTTCCGTATATTGAACCATCCCTGCATCCCTGGGATGAAACCTACTTGGTCAGGATGGATGATTGTTTTGATGTGTTCTGGGAGCTGGTGTTTCTCAACTTTTTTCTGCTCTTAAGACTCATTTTCTCTTAGTGGGTTGTCTTGTTCATCCTTTATATGAGGGCTTTTCCTGGGTCTTACTGTATTTTGTTTTGTCCTGTTTGGCTGCCTTGTGGTGGAGGACTACTCTTTTCTGAAGAAGAAATGGAGGGGGAGTGGATCTGAGGAAAAGGAAGGAGTAGAGGAGGGGAAACTCTGGTCAGAATATACTGTATGAGAGAAGACTCTATTTTCAATTAGAAGAAAAAAGACAAGATGGAAGTAATGTGTGTCCATAGCTAAGCTATCATTGTAAGTCGTATAGGATTGTTCAATTTTTACTCCTTCTTTAAAAAGAGGGCTTAGGTCTGAGCTGTCTGTTTTTGTTTGCCCAGCTAGATGAATATTAGATTCCATCTCTTTCTGAAAGATGAGCCAGAGATTTTTGTGAAATATTTTTAAACTGTCATACATTGCTAAGAAAAATGTCATATATAACTTTTACAAGGGAAAGAGACAAGATGTTCTTTCTCATGTGAAGCTCTGTTCTTTTTCATGCCACTAAGAAAGAAAAGGTAATCCTATGACATCACCAACTCTGCTCCTGAAATAGAAGAGAAAGGTGAGTTATTTTGAGAGGAATATGCTGTGATTAGATGAATAAGAGGAAGAAAGACGCATTTCTGCATTTTCCTGCTTCTGTGACCCAAGGAGGGAGGAAGCAGATTTCATAGTTTCTGCTTGTGAGTTTTAAAATCATTCAACAAAAGCAAAGTTTTAAGAATCAGAATACAAGATCTTTGCTTATTGCTATTTTTGAACATTTTTAAAATGCTATGAATTACTTTGGAATCTGAAAACTAAAATAGTATGTCTTTTTCTCTCACGTTAATGATCTTGAATACTGTAAGGGAAACTGTATCACATATGTATCAAGATTTGATCTCCATGTCAGAGATCCTTTCATCAATATTTGAATGTCTCTGTGCTCTGTGATAGATGATCATAAAAGTGTCACACACTCATAGCAAAAGCAAAACATAGTATCCTGACTACTTCTGTGTATATTCTATATTTATTTACTTATATTGGACCTCAAAGAAACTCAGTAGAGATGTACAGGATGGCTAAGAGAACAAAAAAGCTAAACAACCCAGACATTGAAATATTGAAAGTATAGGAATACTCTTAAGCAGAGAGAAGCACACTAACTGATTCTCCAATACTGAATGATCAACCCACACATATATACAAGTAACATTGGATTGATTGAACAAGCCATGTTTATGTATTCAGAAATATACATGTAACAAAACTTGATGAAAAAAAAAAAAGAAGAAGCCATGAGTTTAAAAGGAATCAAGAAAGGGTATATGGGATATTTAGGAACAAAGAAAGGAATGGGAGAAATGATGTAATTGTATTATAATCTCAAAATTTTAAGGAAATAAATATTAAAAAGATAAGTGTGGGTAGTGAGGTAGTAGAGGCTCACGGCTCTCTGAGGTTTGCTCACCAGTCAGTACAAAAAACAAAACAAAACAAAACAAAACAAAACAAAACAAAACAAAACAAACAAAACAAAGATATAAGAAAAGGAAAAGTAAGCTGGCACTTGGTATGAGGAGGCAAGTTCAGGAATTCAGTCATCTTCAGCTCCTTTATAGTTGATATCAGCCTGTAATACAGGAGATTTCAATTTTTTATGACATATACTAAAAAAAGATACTTAAAGTGTTTATATGAAAATTATGAGGGATGTATAGAACTTTTAAATAAATAAGATTTTTATTTACACATATAAATTAATGCTAATGTTTTAAATGACCTGTGACAGTTTAGATTTTCATGAGTATTCAAAAATAATGCTTGTCTACATATAATGATTAATTACAAATGAGTATATTTCCTTATATTACCTGGAATTTATTTGTGTTTTTTGAGGTTTACAAAGCAATTCTATATTTTCTTTTTTTTTTTTGCATGATTTTTTATTAGATATTTTCTTTATATACATTTCAAATGCTATCTCGAAAGTTCCCTATACCTTCCCCCGCCCTGATCCCCTACCCACCCACTCCCACTTCTTGGCCCTGGCATTCCCCTGTACTGGGGCATATAAAGTTTGCAATAGCAAGAGGCGTCTCTTCCCAGTGATGGACAACTAGGCCATCTTCTGCTACATATGCAGCTAGGACACGAGCTCTGGGGTTACTGGTTAGTTCATATTGTTGTTCCACTTATAGGGTTGCAGACCCCTTCAGCTCCTTGGGTGCTTTCTCTAGCTTCTCCATTGGGGGCCCTGTGTTCCATCTTATAGATGACTGTGAGCATCCACTTCTGTATTTGCCAGGCACTGGCATAGCCTCATAGAGGAACACTCCTCCATTTCTGGTGGGATTGCAAACTTGCACAACCACTCTGGAAGTAAGTCTGGAGGTTCCTCAGAAAATTGGACATAGTACCAGAAGATGCAGCAGTACCTCTCCTGGGCATATACCCAGAAGAAGTTCCAACTGGTAATAAGAACACATGGTCCACTATGTTCATAGCAGCCTTATTTAGAATAGCCAGAAGCTGGAAAGAACCCAGATGTCCCTCAACAAAAGAATGGATACAGAAAATATGGTCGATTTACACAATGGAGTACTACTCAGCTATTAAAAACAATGAATTTATGAAATTCTTGGACAAATGGATGTATCTGGAGGATATCATCTTTAGTGAGGTAACCCAATCACAAAAGAAGTCATTAGATATGCACTCACTGATAAGTGGATATTAGTCCAGAAACATAGAACACCCAAGATACAATTTGCAAAACACAAGAAAATCAAGAAGAGAGAAGACCAAAGAGGTAGATACTTAATTCCTCCTTAGAATAGGGAACAAAATATTCATGAAAGGAGTTACAGAGACAAAGTTTGGAGCTAAGACAAAAGGATGGACTATCCAATTCTATATTTTCTTAACTTTTAAGTTTTAGTACATTTGTTAATTGTTGAGGTTTGCCGGGCAGTGGTGGCACAAGCCTTTAATCCCAGCACTTGGGAGGTAGAGGCAGGCAGATTTCTGAGTTCAAGGCCAGCCTGGTCTACAGAGTCAGTTCCAGGATAGCCATGGCTATACAGAGAAAAAATGTCTGGAAAAACCAAAAAAAAAAAAAAAATTATTGAGGTTTGGTCTAATGCTATGTATTGTATTGCTAAGTTCAGGCCCCCAAAACCTAATAGCCCAAGAGGCTAGAGACTGTCACCCAAGTGACACTATGTGACCTTGTCCCCAAGTTATTTCTGATTGGTGAATAAAGATGCTGACAGCCAATAACTGGGCAGAAGAGCATAGATGGGGTTTAGGAGCCAATAGGTTAGGGCTTGTGGATGTAGGAGAACCAATAAGAGGATATGAAGGTGGAGAGAGGAGAAAAACACAATGGGTTAGGTGAGTCATAAAATAGTGGCCATGTAGGTTGACTAATTGGAGTTAAGAGTAGCCCAGATGAAACATTGCAAATTATATAATGAGTTTATTGACTGTGAAATAGACAAAATAGCATAGAGAATCTGTATCTGCCCAGCACTTGTGCTAATTGAAGCTTATTATAAATAAAAAGCTTGTGTGTTTTTAATCTGGTAACTAAATGGTTAAAGGTGGGATAGAAACCCTGCTTGAGATTAAATATTCATATGACAGTTAATACTCATAGCAACTGAAATAATTTTTAAAATGAGTGTCATTAAAAGAAGCCTAATACGTCAGGAGAACACTGATTCTCAGCTCAAAAATTATTACATTTTCCTAAAATTCATCTCAGTATTGAATGAGGACCCACAGTCTACCTAAAATGACCAGTGTTAAATACTATTGTTTGTGATTAAAAGTTCTGATAACTTTGTATTAGATGTGAAATAACCTTCACAATAGCTGAAATAAAATGATGTGACTCTTCTGTTTTGCACCCCTATAACCCATACTCTTTTCTTCTAATTCCTACTTTGCCTTTTACTTTCCCCTTTTCTGATTCCCTTATCATTATACTACTTGTGAGCATTCATATATGGCTGTGTCTGAATATGTGTGTGAATGTGTAGTGGGGCATATGTATGAAGTAGTGCATCTGTGGGCTTACAGAGGCCAAAAGAGAGCATCAACTATCTTTTGCCTGTTCTTTTGAGGCAGGGCCTCTCCCTGAAGATAAAGTTTACATCTGTCAGGGAGGCTGGGCATCACCAAGCTCCAGCAATTCACCTTTTCTTCTTCTCCTTGGAACTAAGGTTACAGGTGTGTTTGGAATGCCTGGAATATAGAACTTGGCTACTAGTCCTCATGTTTGAACAAGTGTTCCAAAATACTGTGCCTTCTCTACCCCTTCTCTTTATACTTCTTAATCCTTTGTTCTAGTGATTAATAAGCTACATTTTCCCATGTATATTATAACATTTTATCTAAAACTATTGAAATCTAATTAAAATAAGTAATGTCTTTATTTCCATGTTTATGTTGATGAACTCCTGACAACATTGTTATGCCTACTTTAGTTGGTTTGCTCCTTAAATGATAGTAAGGGTACAAATAAGAACAAAAAGGAAATTCACCAAGAGACTTGCAAAAAGAAAAAAAATATTGAATACATGATAAAAAAATATACAGAAGACTTATCCTAACAAACATAGAAGACCAATAACAAAATATATGAGAAAAAATGTATCACAATAATAGACCTGAGCTCAACAACTTCAATTGTTTGCTTTCAAGCAAAGGTAATGAAATAATTGGAATGTCATAAAAATATAGCAGAACCCTAATTTTTAAAAGGACTTATGACTATCAAGCAGATTAATGAAGAAATTAATTCAAAAAGTTAACAAAAAGGCCAAGTAGATAAAAAGTAAGCAAAATTTGAAAACATATAAAAGCAAACAAACAAAATAATAAAGTCAGCAAAGGTAAGAGATTCAGAAAAAAGAACCAAATTTAAACATCTGGAAATAAAAGAGTCAATACATCAGATAAAAGATACCTTGGAAAGCATCATCCACAGAGAAGACCAAGCAGAAGAAAAAAATTAGATAAGAGATGGATGGAATGGATGTAAAATTCCATTTACAGGTTTAGGGAAAAAAAAAGCAACTAAATCTCCCAAACCAAAGCAATACATTTAAGAGAATAAAAGTCTCCTAAACACAAATCCTGCCTCTGTTAAGTTATGAATGCATGGTTAATGTTTATTGAGAGAATGTTTTCACACAATGTTGGTGGTATTGTAAAGCCACTTAATATTTTGAGACTCATTTTTAGTATTTTGTACTTTGAGATGAACATAATTTCTGAATGTTGCGTTTCTAGAAAGTATTCAATGATACTTTCAAAGATGTAGACACATTAATCACATTTATTTTTATAGAGGAAAATCAAACTATTCTAGGCATGCATTATTAGAACACTGACTACTTTGAGTTGTGCACATTAGAGAGTGTTCTACAGATATTTTAGGAAAATGAATTAACTCTAGAGAGCTAAGACTGGCCTCCTGAATAATTAAAACCTTAAAAATTTATATAACAGTTTTTTCTCTTAATAATGTTGGTAAAATTGTAACAGTTATACCTTTTCTGCCTAGAGTTCATTTTAACTATACTTTGATACATTTAGATATAACAAAATATGCACTAAAATATGAATTAGTATGGAAAAATCCCTTATTTATAAGAAAAGTGATACCACAATACAATATTCACAAAATATTAATGTGTTTATAAATCTATTATTATCCTAATTAGTCTTTTATTTTGGTTTTGGAACCCAGGACTACTTGCATGTTGAATACTGAGCTATAACTTCAAGTTTCTAAACTTTATGTTAAGTTATATATTCAATATCTATATTGCACCGATTTATTACGTTCAGCTGTTATAAATTTAAACATTATCTATGGTGATGGCTATCAAGTGGATCTCAATCTTCTACATCCCTTTGATCTTCATATACTTGTTGATCATTTCCCCGGCCTTATTCTTCTTTATGTCTCATAATTCATTTTCTTTTTATTTGAAAATCAAATATGTATCTTAAACCAACATGCCTGGTTCCAACAGTTTTATCAATTCATAAAGAAAGCATTGACAGCTTTTGCCATCTTCAATAATGTCATGTCCATCTCTGAAGTGAATAGAAACAAAAACTGTGTAATCTATAAACTCATTTTCTTATTTAATTTTTAATTATGTGGTGGGGGGTTATATGTACATGAAATGCTAGCATCCATGGAGAACAGAAGATGGCAGATAATTTGGAGCTGGAGATACAGGTGGTTGTTAGGCACCCTTTGTGAAGCTAGGAATTGAGCTGTATACTGGAAGAGCATTATACAGTCTTAAGCACTGACTGTACCTTCTCCTGACTCCTAAAACACATTCCTTCTTATTACATCACATGAGACTGGGCTTTTGCTTCTAAATGTTTAAAATATCACAGTCTGGTTTCCTCTATGTCTCTGCTCTACCCCTCCACTTTCTCTCCTGCACAAAGCTGTTTGTTGAGCAGCATCTGTGATTTATTATCTGCCATCATTCAAATATTCTAAGATAGCCTGTCCTCCTAAGACATGTCTATTCTGAGATAACCTGGCCTCTTAAGACATATCTATTCTAAGATAACATGGCCCTCCTAAAACATGTCAAGGTACATTACTGGTCTATTCAGAGAACCTTTCAGTGTAGTACCTCCTTCTCCCATCTTCTTTAAACAAAAGTCTAATCACCCTTACTTTCATCAATATAAATGTGGGCCACAGTACAATAAGGTTTTACAGAAGAGCCTTCTTCCAGGGCATCAAGATCTTAAGGCTCTATTCCTACAGATGAAATGTTAAGGTTTCATTTTTCAAGTGCACTGGAACAAAGCAGAAATGTAATCTAAAAACTCTCAGAGAATGCTGTTTCCCTGACTACAGAGGAGCAGGACTGTTAATTATGCAAATTTATTCACTTTTGATTCTTTTGAAGTATATTTTTTCCATTTGCAACACTTTGGAATGTAGCTCGAAGCCTGTAATGGTGACCTGGCTCTAATAACTTTCTCAAGATAATGCTGCACTCTTGGTAATTTATTACAAGAAAGCAAGAAAATCAGTTTACATTAGAACTAGTGTGACCTTTACCTATGCTTCTCCTTTGTCTTTTATGGAATTATAATCTTGGAGATTCTATACACTTTCTGGTTTGGACAGTTTCATGCAGGTAAAAATATGGTAAGGTAAAAAAACATAAAGATAAAAGCAGAGTACTAACAGGACTTTTAGGTTTGTTCACCCGGTATGAAATATTAGGTTGTATTTTGATCATAAGAAAGAGAATGCCAGTTTTGGGGAGATATATGAAACCTGTGTTCTTTGACAGATTTTTGTACTTCCCAGAGTGTGCACACACACACATACACACACACATACACACACACACACACACACACACACACACACACCTTCATACATGTGAGTATGTGAGTATAAGAACATGTATTTAGAAAAATAAATAGAAATACCATTTCATTTCATAACTAATTCAGTAAATATATGTAAGCTAACTGCTAGTTATGTGTTGCAGTAAATCTTCAACCCAAATATGCCCCAGCAATGAAAAAACAACTCAGTTAATATGAATACATGCTGTGTGCCTAGATAGGGCAGATCTACAGCTACACTACCATCTTCCACATCTTATGAGACCCCTTAGAACATGCGGTTTCTCCAGGCCATGTGCTTCTGCTCTGCTTTTCTTCTTCCTCCTCCTCTGTGTCCTTTCTCTCTCTCCCATTTTCTCCTTCTTCTCTCTCTCCACCTTCCTCTACACCTTCCCTTTATCTGCCCAATCATCAGCTCTCTTTATTTTACAAATTATGGTGAGAAGCAGGTTTATAGGAAATCACCTGAGTGCTGATTCATTCCTTGTTCCCAACCCCTCACTGGAGAACAGAATTAACATCAAATATAATTAGTCCCAGGGCTATCCACAAGAGTGGTGTATACCTTTAATCCCAGCACTAGACAGGCAGATCTCTGTGAGTTCAAAGCCAGCCTAGTCTACAGAATACATTCCAGTACAGCCAGAGCTACACAAAGAAATACTGTCTTGAAAAACAACTAACGCCCCTCCAAAAAAAATGTATGTTAAATTTTCTGATAAAATTCTATCTAGTATAACACTTATTAAAATTATATATAAATATAAAGACATAATGTATAGTGTAAGAAAACACTCTTAATACTAAAAATAGAGTAGGTACTGTTCTAGGTAGTTACTCCATATACAGATTGCTTATTTTGACTAACATTTGTTTGAATTCAAAACAAAGGTAATAGGAAGCCATTTTAATTTTGTTTAATCTTAAATTTTCTTCTAATATATTTGCATTCATCACGAAACTTTATTTTTTAATAACAAGAGCAGAAAAAACTATATTTTTCCTGCAGAAATGGATAATACGGTGGTTAGTTATATTTAAACTGACATTAAGTAACAAAGTTTATCAACACATCTTATTTCTTATACTAAAAGTTTATATATACCACTCCTGGGCATATACCCAAGAGAAGCTCCAACATATAACAAGGACACATACTCCACTATGTTCATAGCAGCCTTATTTATAATAGCCTGAAGCTGGAAACAACCCAGATGTCCCTTAACAGAGGAATGGATACAGAAAATGTGGTACTTTACATAATAGAGTACTACTCAGCCATTAAAAACAATGACTTCATGAAATTCTCAGGCAAATGGATGGAACTAGAAAATATCATCCTAAGTGAGGTAACACAGTCACAAAACAACACACATGGTATGTACTCACTGAGAAATGGATAATAGGAAAAAAGCTCAGAATAACAGTGATACAACTTACAGACCGTATGAAGCTCAAGAAGAAGGATGACCAAAGTGTGGATGCTTATGTTCTACTTAGAAGGGGGAACAAAATAATCATGGGAGGTAGAGGTTTGGAGGGACTTGGGAGGAAGACAGGAAAGGGAGAGAGAGAAAAAGGGGGAGCAGGGTCAGGTGTGGGAGTAGACAGGGGAGATGTACAGAGGGTCAGGAAGTTGTACAGAGGTATGTAGCATTGGGGGATGCAGAACTTGGGATGTCCAACAGGAAGTCACAGATTCCAGGAAAGCAAGGGTCTCCCAGGACCCAACAGGGATGACATCAGCTGAAGTGCCCAATAAAGGGGAGAGAGAACCTGTAGAGACCATATCTAGCGCTTACCCATGGCCCCCGGTTAGAGAATAGGGACACCTACCCTTCTCAAAATTTTAACCCAGAATTGCTCCTGTCTAATGGAAGTACAGGGACAAAGAATGGAAGGCCATCCAGAGACTGCCATACCTGGGGATCCATCCCATATACAGCCTCCAAACCCAGACACTATTGCTGATGCAAAGAAATGCTTGCTGACAGGAGCCTGATATGGATGTCTCCTGAGAGACTCTGCCAGAGCCTCGCAAATACAGATGCAGATGCTTGCAGCCAAGCATTGGACTGAGCACAGGGACCCAAATGGAAGGGTTAGGAGAAGGACTGAAGAAGCTGAAGGGGTTTGTAACCCTATAGGAAGAACAACAATATTAACCAACCAAACCCCCCAGAACTTCTAAAGTCTAAACTACCAACCAAAGAGTACATGTGGAGGGATCTATGGCTCCAGCTGCATTTGTAACAGAGAATGGCCTTATCTGGTATCAATGGGAGGGGAGACTCTTGGTCCTGTGAAGGCTTGATGCTACAGAATAGGGAAGTGCTAGGGAGGTGGGTCCTGGAGTGGGTGAATAGGTGGGGGAGCACCCTCATAGAAGCATGGGTGAGGATTGGGATAAGGGGTGTTCAGAGAGGAAACTAGGAAGGGGAATAACATTTGAAATGTAAATAAATAAAATAACCAATAAAATATTTTTTAATTTTTATGTACTCACTAATAAGTAGATATTAGCCCCCCAAAAAGAAAAGTATAGAATACTCAAGATATAGTCCACAGAACTCAAAAAGGTCAACAAGGTGAAGTGCTCAAGTGAGGACACCTCAGTCCCACTTGGGAGGGAGAAGAAAGCAATCACAAGTGGGAGGGAAGAAGGGAGAGAGGGTTGTAGGGGAGGGAGTGGGGGAGAGAGGGGAACCTGATCTGGTATTCTGGTATTCATGAGAGAAAAGGACTGAAATCTCTGAGTGCCAGCAGAAAGAATTGAAACAGGCAGGTTAGAGGGACCCTTCAAAATGCACCAGAGATGTGGCAGGTGAGAGACTCTCAGGACTCAAAGGGAGGGAGGGACCTTAGATAAAATGCCAGACAGTAGGGAGAGGGAACTTATAGACCCCACCTCCAGCAGGAAGACAGGGCAAATGAGGGGGTGGGGGGCATCCCATAATCACAACTCTGACTCATAATTGTTCCTGTCTGAAAGAATTACAGGAATGGAAGTGGAGAGGAGCCTGAGGAAAAAAGGTCCAGCAGCAGGCCCAAAGTGGGATCCAGTTCAAGGAGAGATTCCCAAGGCCTGACACTATTACTGAGGCTATGGAACACTCACAAAAAGGGACCTAGCATAACCGCATTCTGGAAGACCTAACAAGCAGCTGAAAGAGTCAGATGCAGATAGGTGCACCCAGCCAATGGACAAAAGCAGCTGACCCCTGTTGTTGAACTAGGGAAGGCTGAAAGAAGCTGAGAAGGGCAATCCTGTAGGAGGACCAGAAGTCTCAATTAATCCGGACCCCCAAGATCTCGCAAACACTAGACCACCAGACAGCATACACTAGCTGATATAAGCCCCCCAACACATATATAGTAGAGGACTGCAGAGTCTGTGTTTATTCAGAGATAATGCACCTAACCCTCAAGAGACTGGAGGCCCCAGGGAGTTTAGAGGTCGGGTGGGGTGGCGGTGGGGACATCCACGTGGAGACAGGGGGCTTGCGCAGGACTTATGGGATGTGATGGGTTGGAGGGGAGATGGGGGGGGGAATAAAATATGGAGTGTTAAAAATTAAATTAATTAATTTTTTTTAATTTTAAAGTTCCTATAATCTCCTTTTAATGACCATACATTCTGTCTACTAGAAATGCAGTTACAGTGGATTACTTAGTCATTCTTATACATATCACTGCTTGATAAAAGATAATTACAAAAGGAAAAATGTGGCTTACCAGGAAAATACAAAATTTTCTTCTTAAAATTAATTACAAAGTTGATTTCACAAGAAAGGTTGGAGGAACACTTCCATGATCTCAGTTTCAATTTCACTGTATTTTCCATTATAAAATTAGATTAATTTTTATCCTTCTGTAACACCTCATTCAAAATATATAACTAATAAATAGCACACCCAATTTCTTACATTTCTGTTAAACTGAGTAGTATTTGCTAATTGAATTAAAGTAAGATTCCCAGAAAACCAGTGTTGGGGTAACAGGCGTGCTATTTGTTCTTTGGTCCTTGAAAATTATGGGTTTTTTTGTTTGTTTGTTTTGTTTTGTTATTTTCCTTTTTTGTCAAGTAAAAAGTCTTAGTTCTTTAACACTTCCAATATCTACTTGCAGTCATTCTAGTAATTGATAGCTCATATATATGTTTAAGGAAGAGCAGATTGCATGTAAAATGAAATATTATTTTCTAAATCAGTGGAGCATGATATTTAAAGAAATAAATTTAAATAAAGTAGAAGTGACCTCTAATAAGCTATCCAACTAGATCTGGTTCTTTTCACTCTTTTAAAGCAACTTTTTATTATAAATGTATGCACTATTCACTCACCCATTTTTGAAAGTACACATAATTGATGTTTACCAAATGTATGGAGACATGTAAATATTGCAAAGTTTAATGTTATCCACTACCATAAAAGATAGAAGCAATGTGCTACAGAAAGAGCTAAGCATTAAAACAGAACTTAAAGCAAAAGGAAGCAAGAGGAAGTAAGTGTCACCTGAAAATTATGTGTGTCAATACTTGGAAGTTTAATTTCAACTTGTTATACCAAGTTATTTTTATAAATTAAAAAATAGCTCCAAGTTTTATTTAACAATAAAAATTAAACATAAAAATATGGCATCTTATTTTAATCCATAGCTAGCTACCAGACCTTGCTGATTCATATTTGAGAACATTGGTTGTGCCAATGGATTTGCTCTATCTGCTATCAATAGGATTGTTATGTAAATCATATATTACATGCTTCCTTAAAGGACCTCACAACTCAGGGTTTGAAGACTTGACATTGACCAAACAAGAAATGCACATAAAGATTCAAATTCACATTTCATAGAGTTAGATAGATTTTATATCAGAAAGATAAAAATTTGAATCTATAAATGACAGAATTTATTAATGGCACATTGATTTTTGGATTTTTACTTTAAAACAGAGATGAATAAGTGTCCCTGATGAACAGTTGCCACGCTAGTTCTGGTTCCAGTGAGACAGACTCTGGATAATGATAAATTAAATGCTATTCGCACAGCTTTAACTAATTGCAGTAGGGAGTTTGTATGTATATATACATATTATTCTTACAATTTAAGATTGTAATAGATTAAGATTAAATAATTAAAATTATTCTTACAAGAATATATATACATATACTCTTACAATATACACACACACACACACACATATATATATATATTCATGCATTTAAATTAACAACAAGATACCTTCAAACACTAGATATTAAATAAGCTGAAATCACATCTTTTCTCCTGCCTAAGTGTTCTGCTTGTCAGTTAGTCCCTTTGTAAGTGAAGTGAAAACAAATGAACATGTCTTCCACATTCAAAGTTATATTCTTCTGTCAATATGTATGATGAAATATTTATACTTCTTTTTCAATGTTGTTCATAAAATATAAACTAAATAGATATTTGAGGAACATAAATGTGATGGTTTCGATGGTATTTTTTAATCACAATTTTTATTACTAAACACTACTGATATAGCTATTTTTTCTGACTATAACTAGGTAATGAAATAAGAAGATCATATAAATAATACCTGGAAGATTGGGTAGAAAATTTAAAGTTCAAAAAATCAGACTTATAAATAATTATGGAAGAAATCTGGCTTTTTAAATCTACTTTGAGCCAAAGAGAAAGTTCTGAGAAGCAAACTGGGTTTAAATAGATCATACACCATTGATCTATGCCTACATTTCCTGGAAAGGGGGCATCAGGACTTAAGAATCACATGCTGGAAAAGAGAGTTAGCAGTGGAAATTGAGCTGATTTTTAGAACACAGTTTCCTTGTACAAGAAAAAAAGGATTAAAATTTCTTGTGCCTGGGTAAATTAATCAATGACTGAAAACCAAAACAAAATAAAAATATCAAAAAACTGTTCCAACTTGGCCTGACCAAGCCTATTTTCATGATTAAGTGGGTATTTATGTGTGTGTGTGCAATTCATAGCATAATTTGTAAAACAAATGTTAAATTTGAATTTTTAATTTCTTTCAATATATAATGGGTCACTTAGACAATTTCTATATTAAAACATGGCCTCAAAAACACACAAGAAAAGAATGAATTGTTTCTGAAATCACTATAATTTTTTTGCCCTACTTCTGCTGTAATTAATAGATCCACAAAGCTAAGACACAAAAGACATTTTCAAAACAAAATTTAAGAGCTCAAATTACATAGTTATTTCTAAGAATATTTACAGAGAATTCATACCTATACTACTCAATCAGATTTTTGCCTAATGGTATTTATAACACATGAATAAAATTGAAGCTAATATCATCTAGTCATCAATGATCCTTGTAGTCTCAAAATATTTAATCAAACTAATGATATGTTATATACAATACACAGACCATATGATGCTCAAGAAGAAGGAAGACCAAAGTATGAATGCTTCAGTCTTTCTTAGAAGGGGGAACAAAATACTCACAGGAGGTAGATGATGGGAGGGACTTAGGAGGAAGAGAGAAGGGGGATAAGAAAAGGGGGACAGGATCAGGTATGGGAAGAACCTGAGATGATAAACAGAGGTTCAGAAAATTGAACAGAGGTGTGTAACAATGGGGGATGGAGAACAGGAGGTAGCCACCAGAAAGTCCCAGATGCCAGAAAATCAAGAGGTTCCCAGGACCCAACAGGGATGAGATTAGCTGAAATGCTCAACAAAGGGGAGGGAGAACCTATAGAGACCATATCCAGAGGTTAGGAAAGACTCCCAGTTGGGGGATGGGGCCAACCACTCATCTCCAAATTTTTAACCCAGAATTGTTTCTGTCTAAAGGAAATACTGGGACAAAGTGTCGAACAGAGACTGAAGGAAAGGCCATCCAGAGACTGCCCCACCTGGGAATCCATCCCATATACAGCCTCCAAACCCAGACACTATTGCTGATGCAAAGAAATGCTTGCTGACAGGAGCCTGATATGGATGTCTCCTGAGAGACTCTGCCAGAGCCTCGCAAATACAGATGCAGATGCTTGCAGCCAAGCATTGGACTGAGCACAGGGACCCAAATGGAAGGGTTAGGAGAAGGACTGAAGAAGCTGAAGGGGTTTGCAACCTCTTAGAAAGAACAACAATATCAACCAACCAGACCCCCAGAGCTCCCAGGAACTAACCACCAACCAAAGAGTACATGTGGAGGGACTCATGGCTCCAGATGCATATGTAGCAGAAGATGGCCTCATCTGGCACCGATGGGAGGAGGTACCATTGGTCCTGTGAAGGTTCAATGCCCAAGTGTAGGGGAATGTCAGGATGGTGAGGTGGGAGTGTCTCATGGAAGCAGAGGAAGGGGTATAGGATAGGGGGTTTGTGGAAGGAAAAGGGGATAACATTTGAAATGTAAATAAAGAAAATATCCAATTAATAAAAAAAGAAAAAGAAACAGCACGATCCAATAAAATTTCTTGAAGAAGAAAAAGGAGAGATGGTTCAGCAGTTAAGAGCACTAACTGCTCTTCCAGAGGACCTAGGTTCGATTCCCAGCACTCACATGAAAGCTCAGAATTGTCTGTGACTCCAAGATTTGACAACTCACGCAGACGTACTTGCAGTCAGAACACAAATTCACATAAAATAAATAAATTATAAAAATTAATTCTTTATGGATTCAATTTCCTGTTGCAGAACATAGAGAAGGTAGAAAATAGTTCTCATGTTGAAAATATTAGAATATGCTTTTTTCATTCTATTTTATATGTCTTTACATTGGAATAAGATTTAAACATTGAATTAAAAGTACATTTAAATACAGAACTGTAGATGTACTGCTTGGTTGACTGATACACTAACAGCTACTAAATAAACCTCCAAAATACCACTAATCAGATCTCAGAAAGAATGGACTAAGATTCCATGAAAGCTGAAGAAACTAGGCACTGTGTGAATTCATCCAGAGGCTTCTGAAATTAGGCAATTACTGCTCAGTTTCAGGTTCCAAAGCAAACAAATTAAAAATCTGATTACCAGTAATGCTTGCCTATTATAATAGAGGAATGAAGAGCAACAGGCTGCAAAGACTTCATTTTTATTATAACTATATATTCCAATATAACAGTGCCAACTAAAATTATGGTGAGCAAGTAAGTACACAAAACAAAGAGATCCCATGATTGCACACATCCTAAAAAGAAAAGTCCTCTGTCTGAAATGAAGGTTGCCATATTCCAGATATGGCAAAAAATTGAAGATAAAGCCATACTAATGGAAACTGAATGAAAGACATTACACAGCTGTCTAGACTGGAAATTTCTTACACCGAAATAATTATATGTATTGAAAAGGGAATTGTGAGAAGTTTAAAATAACTAAAACTGTTTTTTTTCTTAAGCATTGAATGATTTCATCAAATCCTTAAAGAGCCATGGCAAGGGAAAGCCTTCAGAAGAATCATACTAGGAAGCTGAAAATCTTCAAATATTGTTGAAATATTCAAATTTCTGTTTCTGTATAACTGGGTACTTCTATCAGTAGCAGATTCTCTTAATTGTTTTTGTTCATGGTGTTTATTTATCAACAGAAAAAAATACTAACAAAAAGAGATTTTGTTTTTGTAAAACATACACCAATCATTTACTGATAAACTGTATTAGATTATATTCGGAAAGAATGGAAATAGGCAATCTTGAGAGGTAGGAGGGGGATGCCCCAACCCCACCCCCCAGAATGTACCAGAGACCTAGGAGGTGAGAGACTCTCAGGACTAAAAGGGAGGGATCTTAGATGAAACGCCCTACAGTGGAGAGAGGAAACATGTAGAGCCAGCCCTCCACCAGAAAGACAGGGCATCAAGTGAGGGAGGGGGATTGCATCCCACAGTCAAAACTCTGACCCATAATTGTTCCTGTTTGAAAGAACTGCAGGGATTGAAATGGAGAGGAGCCTGAGGAAAAAAAGGTCCACCAGCAGGTCCAAAGTGGGATCCAGCTCAAAGGGAGGCCCCAAGGCCTGACACTATTACAAAGGCTATGGGACACTCACAAAAAGGAAACTATCAAGACCGCCCTCTGAAAGACCCAACAAGCAGGTGAAAGAGTCAAATGCAGATATTTGCACCCAACCAATAGACAGAAGCTGATTACCTCTGTAGTTGAATTAGGGAAGAGCTGGAAGAAGCTGAGGAGGAGAGCGACTCTGTAGTAGGACCAGAAGTCTCAATTAACCTGGACCCTAGAAATCTCTCAGACACTGGACCACCAAATAGGCAGCATACACCAGCTGATATGAGACTCCCAACACATATACAGCAGAACACTGCTGGGTGTGGATTCAGTCAGAGAAGATGCACCTAACCATCAAGACTGGTGGCCCCATGGGGATTAGAGGTCTGCGGGGGGGGGGGGAATCCTCATAGAGACATGGGGTGGGGAGGAGGTATAGAATGGGAAACAGTCAGAGGGTGGGTGGGCCAGGAGAGAGATAAAAATCTGGAGTGAAAAAAATTTTTTTTTAATTTTAAAAAGTAAAAGATTTGTATCTTAGAGGAAAACAAATGTCAAAAAGAGTAAATAATTGAAGGAACAAGTAGTTTGCTAAGGTTTACTCACAATATCAATGTTTGTGCATTGTGCATCTAGTAAATATCTGATGAAAGGATTTTAGAATTTTTTTGTAATTAGGTATTTATTTCATTTACATTTCCAATTCTATCCCAAAAGTCCCCCACATGCTCCCCCACCCACTCCCACTTCTTGGCCCTGGCGTTCCCCTGTACTGAGACATATAAAGTTAGCACGACCAATGGGCCTCTCTTTCCACTGATGGCCGAATAGGGTATCTTCTGATACATAGGCAGCTAGAGACATGAGCTCCAGGGGGAACTGATTAGTTCATATTGTTGTTCGACCTATAGGGTTGCAGATCCCCCAGCTCCTTGGGTACTTTCTCTAGCTCCTCCACTGGGGGCCCTCTGATCCAACCAATAGCTGATTGTAAGCATCCACTTCTGTGTTTGCTAGGACCCAACATAGTCTCACAAGAGACAGCTATATCTGGGTCCTTTCAGCAAAATCTTGGCAGTGTATGCAATGGTATCAGCACTTGGAAGCTGATTATGGGATGAATCCCCGGATATGGCAGTCTCTAGATGGTCCATCCTTTCATCTCAGCTCCAAACTTTGTCTCTGTAACTCCTTCCATGGGTGTTTTGTTCCCAATTCTAAGAAGGGGCAAAGTGTCCACACTTTGGTCGTCGTTCTTCTTGAGTTTCA
The DNA here is from genome assembly GCF_000001635.26 of Mus musculus. Lineage (NCBI taxonomy): Eukaryota > Metazoa > Chordata > Mammalia > Rodentia > Muridae > Mus > Mus musculus. The sequence goes on from NC_000084.6 coordinate 90,144,334, forward strand.
TGTTTTTCACAAATTGTATCTTATATCCTGGGTATTCTAAGGTTCTGGGCTAATATCCACTTATCAGTGAGTACATATTGTGTGAGTTCTTTTGTGACTGGGTTAACTCACTCACGATGATGCCCTCCAGGTCCATCCATTTGCCTAGGAATTTCATAAATTCATACTTTTTAATAGCTGAGTAGTACTCCATTGTGTAAATATACCACATTTTCTGTATCCATTCCTCTGTTGGGCATTTATTATAAAAAAGGCGGCTATGAACATATTAGAGCATGTGTCCTTCTTACCAGTTGAAAAATCTTCTGGATATATGCCCAGGAGAGGTATTGTGGGATTCTCCGGTAGTACTATGTCCAATTTTCTGAGGAACCACCAGACTGATTTCCAGAGTGGTTGTACAAGCTTACAATCCCACCAACAATGAAGGAGTGTCCCTCTTTCTCCACATCCTCAACAGCAACTGCTGTCACCTGAATTTTTGATTTTAGCCATTCTGACTGGTGTGAGGTGGAATCTCAGGGCTGTTTTGATTTGAATTTCCCTGATGATTAAGGATGCTGAACATTTTTTCAGGTGATTCTCAGCCATTCGGTATTCCTCAGGTGAGAATTCTTTGTTTAGATTTGAGCCACATTTTTTAATGGGGTTATTTGATTTTCTGGAGTCCACCTTCTTGAGTTCTTTATATATATTTGACATTAGTCCCCTATCTTATTTAGGATAGGCAAAGATCCTTTTCCAATCTGTTGGTGGCCTTTTTGTCTTATTGATGGTGTCTTTTGCCTTACAGAAGCTTTGCAATTTTATTCGGTCCCATTTGTTGATTCTAGATCTTACAGCACAAGCCATTGCTGTTCTATTCAGGAATTTTTCCCCTGTGCCCATATCTTCCAGGCTTTTCCCTACTTTCTCCTCTATAAGTTTCAGTGTGTCTGGTTTTATGTGGAGTTCCTTAATACACTTAGATTTGACCTTAGTACAAGGAGATAGGAATGGATCAATACGAATTCTTCTACATGATAACCACCAGTTGTGCCAGCACCATTTGTTGAAAATACTGTCTTTTTCCCACTGGATGATTTTAGCTCCCTTGTCAAAAATCAAGTGACCATAGGTGTGTGGGTTCATTTCTGGGTCTTCAATTCTATTCCACTGGTCTAATTGTCTGTCGCTATACCAGTACCATGCAGTTTTTATTACAATTGCTCTGTAGTACAAATTTAGGTCAGGCATGGTGATTCCACCAGAGGTTCTTTTATTGTTGAGAATAGGTTTTGCTATCCAAGGTTTTTTGTTATTCCAGATGGATTTGCAGTTTTCCCTTTCTAATTCATTGAAGAATTGAGTTGGAATTTTGATGGGAATTGCATTGAATTTGTTGTATATTGTTACTGCCAATCCATGAGCATGGGAGATCTTTCCATCTTCTGAGAATCTTTAATTTCTTTCTTCAGAGACTTGAAGTTCTTATCATACAAATCATTCACTTCGTTAGTTAGAGTCACACCAAGATATTTTATATTATTTGTGAATATTGAGAAGGTTGTTGTTTCCCTAATTTCTTTCTCAGCCTGTTTATCCTTTGTATAGAGAAAGGCCATTGACTTGTTTGAGTTAATTTTATATCCAGCCACTGCACTGAAGCTGTTTATCAGTTTTAGGAGTTCTCTGGTGGAATTTTTAGGGTCACTTATATATACTATTATATCATCTGCAAAAAGTAACATTTTGACTGCTTCCTTTCCAATTTCCATCCCCTTGATCTCCTTTTGTTGTTGAATTGCTCTGGCTAGGACTTCAATACAATGTTGAATAAGTAGGGAGAAAGTGGACAGCCATTTTAGTGGGATTTTAGTGGGATTTTATCTGATTTAAGTGGGATTGCTTAGCTTCTCACCATTTACTTTGATGTTGGCTACTGGTTTGCTATAGATTGCTTTTATCATGTATAGGTATGGGCCTTGAATTCCTGATCTTTCCAAGACTTTTATCATGAATGGGTGTTGGATTTTGTCAAATGCTTTATCAGCATCAAAGGAGATGATCATGGTTTTTGTTTTTGAGTTTGTTTATATAGTGGATTATGTTAATGGATTTCCATATATTAAACCATCCCTGCATCCCTGGAATGAAACCTACTTGGTCAGGATGGATGATTGTTTTGATGTGTTCTTGGGTTCGGTTAGGAAGAATTTTTTTGAGTATTCTTGCATCGATATTCATAAGGGAAATTGGTCTGAAGTTCTCTATTTTTGTTGGGTCTTTCTGTGGTTTATGTATCAGAGTAATTGTGGCTTCATAGAATAAGTTGGGTAGAGTACCTTCTACTTCTGTTTTGTGGGATCGTTTGTGAAGAACTGGAATTAGATCTTCTTTGAAGGTCTGATAGAACTCTGTACTAAACCCATCTGGTCCTGGGCTTTTTTTGGTTGGGAGACTATTAATGACTGCTTCTATTTCTTTAGGGGATATATGACTCTTTAACCTGATCCTGGTTTAACTTTGGTACATGGTATCTGTCTAGAAACTTGTCCATTTCATCCAAGTTCTCCAGTTTTGTTGAGTATAGCCTTTTGTAGAAGGATCTGATGGTGTTTTGGATTTCTTCAGGATCTGTTGTTATGTCTCCCTTTTCATTTCTGATTTTGTTAATTAGGATGCTGTCCCTGTGCCCTCTAGTGAGTCTGGCTAAGGGTTTATCTATCTTGTTGATTTTCTCAAAGAACCAGCTCCTCCTTTGGTTGATTATTTGAATAGTTCTTTTTGTTTCCACTTGGTTGATTTCGACCCTGAGCTTGATTATTTCCTGCTGTCTACTCCTCTTGGGTCAACTTGCTTCCTTTTGTTCTAGAGCTTTTAGGTGTGTTGTCAAGCTGCTAGTCTGTGCTCTCTCTAGTTTCTTTTTGGAGGGACTCAGAGCTATGAGTTTTCCTCTTAGAAGTGCTTTCATTATCTCCTATAAGTTTGGGTATGTTGTGGCTTCATTTTCATTAAACTCTAAAAAGTCCTTAATTTCTTTCTTTATGCCTTCCTTGACCAAGGTATCATTGAGAAGAGTGTTGTTCAGTTTCCACATAAATGTTGGCTTTCTATTTTTTATTCTGTTATTGAAGATCAGCCTTAGTCCATGCTGATCTGATAGGATGAATGGGACAATTTCAATATTTTGTATCTGTTGAGGCCTGTTTTGTGACCAATTATATGATCAATTTTGGAGAAGGAACCATGAGGTGCTGAGAAGAAGGTATATCCTTTTGTTTTAGGAAAAAATGTTCTGTAGATATCTGTCAGATCCATTTGTATCATAACTTCTGTTAGGTTCACTATGTCCCTGTTTAGTTTCTGTTTCAATGATCTGTCCATTGATGAAAGTGGTTTGTTGAAGTCTCCCACTATTATTGTGTGAGGTGCAATGTGTGCTTTGAGCTTTACTAAATTTTCTTTAATGAATGTGGCTACCCTTGTGTTTGGAGCATAGATATTCAGAATTGAGAGTTCCTCTTGCAGGATTTTACCTTTGATGAGTAATAAGTGTCCCTCCTTGTCTTTTTTGATGACTTTGTGTTGGAAGTCAATTTTATTAGATATTAGAATGGCTACTCCAGCTTGTTTATTCAGACCATTTGCTTGGAAAATTATTTCCCAGCCTTTCATTCTGAAGTAGTCTCTGTCCTTTTCCCTGAGATGGGTTTCCTGTAAGCAGCAGAATGTTGAGTCCTGTTTGTGTAGCCAGTCTGTTAGTCTATGTCTTTTTATTGGGGAGTTGAGCCCATTGATATTAAGGGATATTAAGGAAAAGTAATTGTTGCTTCCTATTATATTTGTTGTTAAAGTTGGCATTTTGTTCTTGTGTCTGTCTTCTTTCAGGTTTGTTGAAGGATTACTTTCTTGCTTTTTCTAGGACGTGGTTTCTGACCTTGTATCAGTTTTTTTCTGTTATTATCCTTTGAAAGGCTGGATTCGTGGAAAGATAATGTGTGAATTTGGTTTTGTCATGGAATACTTTGGTTTCTCCATCTATGGTAATTGAGAGTTTGGCTGGGTATAGTAGCCTGGGCTGGCATTTGTGTTCTCTTAGTGTCTGTATAACATCTGTCCAGGATCTTCTGGCTTTCATGGTCTCTGTTAAAAAATCTGGTGTAATTCTGATAGGCTTGCCTTTATATGTTACTTGACATTTTTCCCTTACTGCTTTTAATATTCTATCTTTATTTAGTGCTTTTGTTGTTCTGATTATTATGTGTCGGGAGGAATTTCTTTTCTGGTCCAGTCTATTTGGTGTTCTGTAGGCTTCTTGTATGTTCATCAGCATCTCTTTCTTTAGGTTTGGGAAGTTTTCTTCTATAATTTTGTTGAAGATATTTGCTGGCCCTTTAATTTGAAAATCTTCATTTTCCTCTACTGCTATTATCTGTATGTTTGCTCTTCTCATTGTGTCCTGGATATCCTGGATGTTTTGAATTAGGATCTTTTTGCATCTTGCATTTTCTTTGATTGTTGTGCTGATGTTCTCTATGGAATCTTCTGCACCTGAGATTCTCTCTTCCATCTCTTGTATTCTGTTGCTGATGCTTGCATCTATGATTCCAGATTTCTTTCCTAGGATTTCTATCTCCAGCATTGCCTCACTTTGGGTTTTCTTTATTATATCTAATTCCCTTTTTAGGTCTAGTATGGTTTTGTTCATTTCCATCACCTGTCTGTATGTGTTTTCCTGTTTTTCTTTAAGGACTTGTAACTCTTTCGCAGTGTTCTCCTGTATTTCTTTAAGTGAGTTATAAAGGTCCTTCTTGATGTCTTCTACCATCATCATGAGATATGCTTTTAAATCTGGGTCTAGCTTTTCGGGTGTGTTCAGGTGCCCAGGACTGGCTGAGGTGGGAGTGCTGGACTCTGATGATGGTGAGTGGTTTTGGTTTCTGTTAGTAAGATTCTTATGTCTGCCTTTTGCCATCTCGTAATCTCTGTAGTCAGTTGTTATATTTGTCTCTGGTTAGAGCTTGTTCCTCTTGTGATTCTGTTAGCCTCTATCAGCAGACCTGGGAGACTAGTTCTCTCCTCTGAGTTTCAGTGGTCAGAGCACTCTCTGCAGGCAAGCTCTCCTCTTTCAGCAAAGGTGCACAGATATCTGGTGTTTGGACTTGCCTCCTGGCAGAAGATGAAGGCCTGAAACAGGGCCTGTCCCAGAAGCTGTTAGCTTCTGTAGTCCACACTCTCACCTGTGCAGACTAGTCTTGGTCAGATTTTAGAATTTTTAATGAAGTTCAGGAAACTACATTTGTTGTAAAATATCCATTAAAATGCACAGGTATTCCTAATTGTTTATATATTCAATAATTACTAATTTGAAATTCTTTGGATTTTTGTTGATTATACACTCTGTTATGTAGTACATGTGTATGTTAAGTGATGGTGGGGAAAATAGCATATTTACTATATAACATCTTAATACAATCAAATCATTTATTTCATTATCTAAATGGGTATGGATGATTGACTTTATTAAAACTGACATTATACAAATGATTCCAAAATATTATCTGAGTAGTTGAAAAGTTACTAAAACATTAATTTGCTTAATTACAGTTTTGGTATTTTAATCATGTACTGTAGTCTGGAAGATAAAAATAATATATAATAAACTATGAAAAATACACATTTATGCATATAATCAAAAACTGGATTTCTTGCTCATTTCTAGTTCCATGTATTTTATGTTACTTGGCTGTAGCTAAATTATGATTCTGAGATGAGCAAATGCTGCAGGAGAAAGGTCAGTCTGCTAACAAAACAGGATCATAACTTCCTTTGCTATGGGTGAGTTAATGCTTAGAGATGTAGATACCCTCCCCATTTAGATAAGAAAAGATACAGGAAATTGCAGTCATAATTTTAATATTTCCTTTGTCACTTTGAATAAAGTCCATGAATTTCAGGGCTTTTACAGAACTGTCCTAGGTGAGCAAAGAATAGAGCTAGGTTATTAAGCAAATGAAATTGCATGGTGATAACAAAACCTTTGAGTCTCCATTTGGTGCACATTTAACTTCAAAGGAGCTATCAATTAGGATACCACATTCAAAGTGGATGGGAATATTTCATAATACAAGCACACTTCTAACAAAAGGTTATTAACACTTCAATAAAATAGCATATATCATTTATATACTATCAAGTTCTTATTTTGGATTGGCTGGAACAAAGAAATTAATACATTTTTATCCCGTTTCTTAGAGTGGAAAGGCAAAAGATTAGTACATAGAGTAAGTTTCAAGTACTATGTAAGACCCTGTCTATAGAATCATGCTACCCTTAATTTTATATGACTATAGGTAGAAATGGCTATGCATAAAATGTAGTCTAAAAGTGTTTGTATATTTTACATGCTTTGGGCAGTCAGAGAAGATTCTGGAAAGAGATAATGAGATATACTGACTGTGTCCAACATTTAATTTTGAGTTTTGACTTTATAACATTTTGAGTTTAAGTATGTAGTATCCTGTTAATTTTTGGTCACTATAACAAAATACATAAAGTTATTGCTTCATGAAAATACTTATCTGTCTTTTAGTAAAAATTTTAAGATTCTTTTGAATGGTTGAGATGGCCTGTAGCTTTTGATCATGATCAAGACAATCCACTATGGTAGAAATATATGTTAGAACAAAACTACATATTCATTGTAAGCCAAACAGAGACTAAGAAAGAATTTCTATCAGCAAGCATTATATATAGCATTAAACAACTTGGAAAGAGTAGGCAAAGTAGACTTTGTCATCACACACAAGATTCTCTGCTTTCCTGAACAGAATCAGATTTGCTGGCTGATGTCCAAATTATCTTTGAGAGAACTTACCAAATAATCTTTCAGCATTCCATGTACCTGAATGAAAATTATAAAGGTTACCACTTTTCCAAGCATACTTAATATGGATAAAGCCACACATAAAAAGAACCCTGAGAATCCACAACTTTAGAGCTAACAAACATTAATGAAGGCCTCTAGATGTATCTTACACTTGAAATTTCTATGAACAGTTTTCCCACACAGTATCAATTATATGGACAACGACTACTCACTCTCGGCTTAATATATTTTTTAAAGTCACATGATGTTTTATGTCATTTTAAAATCCCTAATTTCAGGGGCTGAAGAGGAGGTTCAGTAGTTAAGAACATACGATATTCTCCAGAGGACCTGAGTTTTGTTCCCATCATCTACATTGGATGGTTCACAACCACCTGTAGTTCCAACTCCAGGGAATTCAAAGTTTCTGGTCTCCAATGGCACCTGCACCCATGTGCCCATGCTTAAACACAGATTTGCCACTTAAAAGATTTGCCTAGACTTGCTGATGAGAGCAGGAATTGTTTGGTACTGTTTTACATTGTTTTACCTGGACTCCATTTTGACTGTGATCCCTTGGATTTATCAGTGAGACCAATCATGCAAATCAGTTATTTTATGTGTACAAATATATACATAATTAATGAATAAATTATTTCAAAACCTACCTTCATATTGGTGCAGAGATTTAAGTACCCTTTCGGAAAGATAATGTAGATTACCTTTGGATAATTGGGAGATTGGGAGAGTGATCATTGGGTAAGAGATCTAGCTGAGCATAGTGTGGTGATTTGAATATGGTGGCCAAGAGAGTGGCACTATTAAGAGGCACAGCCTGGTTGGAATAGCTATGGCCTTGTTTAAGGAAATGTGTTACTGTGGGGATGGGCTTTGAGATCCTTTTCCTAAATGCCTGGACAGTCTTCTCCTGTCTTCCAGGATCAAAATGGAGTACTTTCAGCTCCTTAACACCATGTCTGACTGTACCTTGCTATGCTTCTTGCTATAGTGATAATAGATTGAAGCTATGAATTTTTAAGCAAGCCAGCCCTAATTAATTATTGTCTTTTATCAGACTTGCCTTAGTTGTGGTGTTTCTTCACAGCAATGGACACCCTAAGACAGAACTTGGTACTAGAAGTGGTACTAGATGTTTCTGTGATATACCTGACTATATGTTTGTTTTGTTGTCGTTGTTTTTTTTTTTTTTTTTATTTTGATGGTGATATTGGTGGTGCTTTTTCCAGAGGAATGTGGATTTAGGGAATTTGTATTTGCAAAGCAATGGAATGCTTTAAGTTGTGATTAATGGGCCATTGTAGTGAACATATGGAAAACGATGGTGCCAAGAGTGATTTGAACTGTTGAGGCCTGTTGGCTTAAGAGGTTTCAGAAAAGAAAAATTTTAGTATGTGGTCTAGAGATTGTTCTTATAATATTTTAGTGAAGAATGTGGCTACAACTTGCCCTTGCCTGAAAAGTCTACCTGAGGCCAAAGTAAAGAGATTTTGATTAGTTGCATAGATTTTGTCTGCTGGTGTACTCTCATGAACAGGGTTTTGATCAGGCATGAAAAGCTTAGAAATAAAAAATGCAAAATGTGTTGTTCAAGTAATATAATGAAATGCAATGGAGTTAAACCCTGTGTTCTAGTTATAAACAGATTAAGGGAGTGGTGACTTTGTGGCAAGATCTCACCTACCTAAGCATATTGTTTATGTGTTTGCCATAAAACAAGGGATAGTTATATAATTTTGGCTGTTACTTGGTTTGTTGTTTTCATTTGGACTATTAATCTCAAGTGAACTACAATCCAGAAATGGAGAACACAGACTTTTGATCCAGATCTTGAGAAACAGTGGTCATTAAATGCTAAGGCCAGCCAGCATGGTAGTATAAGTCTTTAATGCCAGAACTCAGGAGACAGAGGAATGCAGATCTCTGAGTTAAAGATCAATTTAGAGAGCAAGGTCCAGGACAGCTAAGCTTAAGAAGTGAGGGCTGTAATAGAACAAGGGCAGTGGTGTGAACATATTTTAGTCCCAGCAAGAAGCAGAACTCTGCAGTTTTGGGCATGTAGCTCTGCCTTTAGACTCAACAGTAAAAGGAGACTACTGACATAATTGATGCTTAGTGAAATTAGTGATGATTAAGAAGAGACCAATATTACAGAGGTGACGTCTTCTGGGAAGTGTTTTCTGAGAGCGTTTTCTAAGTTAATATTTTTTATATTTTTTCAGTTTGTGATAGTCTATAATAGAGTCATAGAATTTGATTTTTTAATTTACCTAAAATAGAATAAATATCACCTTTCTTACATAGTGTTTCTTGCAAAAAATCTACATTTTTTTTGTATTCTTATAATTTATTAACGTCATAATGAAATTATTAGGCTGGAACCCTTGCTCATCCCCTGCACAAGCTGGAAAACCCTGTTTTCCTTCCTTCCCCCCAACCCCAGCTATACAGAGAAAACACCCCCAGCCACTTGAATAAAACTCCTGGCTAATATGTCATAACTCCTCTGGCAACCCACCCAATGCCAAGTCTAAATTTGATCCTCAGTTGCCGCCATGGTGCCTACTACAAAATTTATCCAAATTTGGACAGTCTCAGACTTTGAACCCAAAATGCCTTTTATTCTAAGGCCTGGCTTCAGTAAATGGTCACCAAAGAGAAGTCTTGATGTTAATATCTTTCATGATCTTAAAATTTCTGCTGATATGTGGGCAAATGGTCTAAATTACCTTCTGTCCAGGTATTTGGGGAATTGCCCTCTCATCCTTCCCTGGATAGCAAATATTTTATGAGTTAGGTCATACAAGGAAGGATGATCATGCCAGTAGACCACCTTGCCTCCAAGAACCCAGATCCTGAACTTGTGCCCCTTCTTTGACCAAGCCCTGCCTCCCCCTTCTTCACTTCAATACATTCACCTGTTCTACTTGTAATGGCCTCTCTGAACCAGGTTGCTAATCTAACCTTCCTAAGATACATATGAATCATTTGTCTGTAAATTTCATTCCAAGTTCCAGAATCCCATTCTTCAGCCCACTATGGTTCTTGTAACCTCCCCACTCTTACTTTCTGTTTGCCTGAGCTACAGTACTGCTCCAGCAGCCCCCCTCCACCTGGTAACACCTTTTTCTCTTTGCCTATCCCACAACACCACACTCTTTCCCATGTCAGCCCTGCCCACTCTCCACAATGGAGCCTGGCCTGGTGGGATGGCCTCAGTGTTCATGTATTGAGCACATCAGCTTCTCCAACACTCCTGAAAAACTTGTCACTCCTGTCCCTCCAGGAACTACAGCTTCTTTAAACCTGTCTAGGCCATATTGACCAGCTTTTCCCTTAGGCCCAAGTAGGACTACTGCAACCATCCACGACCCCAACCCCATTCTGCCATGGGTCCCAAAATGTGTTCCATCTTCATCAGCCCAACAATGCCATCTCCTCACTGACTTGGCTCCAAAAAAGCCCCTCCCTTTGTGCCCAATGTGTTAATCCCCCTCCCATCCTAAAGCTAATTTCTACTCTGGTGATAACCATATAAGCTACAATACAATTTATTGTGATAAAAGCACCCTCAAGCCAAGGTTTTAGATATTTTTTCCTAACTTATTAACCCTTTCCTGTCCTAACTCTACCTTCAGCTTAAATATATCATATGAACACTTATTAAAAACTGTAAAATATAGAAGTGATTATATGTTTATAACTATTTTTATAATTCATGATAAATTAACAAATAAGCTATTTAACCTACTATATATATTTTCAAAGTTAAACAAAAAGTAAATACCAAAAATCAAACATTTGTCTATTTAGATTTATTTTAAATAAATGGGTAGCCTTCAAACACTTCAGAGATTCACAGAACATGACATTTAAATTTTTTTTTAATACAGAAAGCTTTTCGCAATATAGACATACCAGCTCTTGACAGCACCCCTGATCTTCTCCAAAAAAGATGGACACTGAAAAACTTCCACCTAAACCTTGCTTTAAATGTGGCAAAAATAGGCACTGGGCTATCAACTGCCCTTTGCCATGATTGCTGACAGCACACTGTCCAAACTGTGGACAGGCAAAACAACTGCAAAACTGACTGACTCACTTTGCCTAGATAAAGTAGGACAGTCCTTCTTCACACTCCTGCTTCACAAAAAAATCTGTCAGATTTTCTGGGCCTGGTGATCAAAATGGATGCCCCACCAACCACAAAGAAACCTTGGATGATTGTGAAGGTTAGCCAAATGTTCCTACACCTACCTATACCTCTCACTGAGCACAAATCCACCAACTCCTCACGCTCCCAACCCAAGCTGTTCGTCTTCAACAGGAAGTAGCCATTTCTGAATCTGTGCCCCTATACCCAAAATGGTTGGATGTTAGTCTGGAAACCCTGCTTATGCCCTGTGCAAGTTGGGAAATCTCATCTGCCCTCCTTCTCCCAAACCTGCCTGCTTGGAGAAAACTCCTGGCTAATACGAACAGGCCATCATCACGCCTAGTCTCTGCATTTCAGGCAACCCACCCAAGAGTGCCTGCCCAGGGGCTCAGTTTTTAACCCAACATGGGAAAAATTCCAGCTCCTAGATGGACATGTCATCACTCCTCACCTAAACTTTATGACACCCCGTGCCTTGCTTTAGCCTAGATGTGTGACTTCACAGGCTTTTACCTGTGAGATTGGTGAACATACTGGAGAGCTGCCTCCTAATAAACCTGCCTGTATCTAATTTTAATCTGGTCTAATCTGGCCTATATCTTCATCACCAAGGGAGAGAAAATGTCTATCAGAAGTTATATTCATAAATATTCTGAAATCAGAGTGATATTGAAATCACATTTATTTCTTTTTATTGTTGTTTGTTGTATAGTGAAGAACTGCTTGAATTGCAAATTTCAAGTTTAGGGTTCAGTGTCCTATTTTTCTTTAAACATCCTTAGCATTTTATTCCTGGAGGATTTTTTTCCTTTTTTTTTTTTAAGTAAAAAACAGTAGAAATTGGCATTATACCAACTGGGCTGATTCAGCAAGAATGCACCTGGCAAACTCAAAGGATTTTTTTTCCTTATACTTTTAGGTTTTCTGCCATAAAAAGCTATAATAAGTCACAGAGTAGCTAGGAACAGAATATTCATGCAAATTGGATTTACTTCTTAGTGGCCAATAATCAGTGCTGATTCATTGCACATGTAGAAGTCTTAAATATAAGCCTTTTGCTTAAGTTTATGTTTTGCTTTTCCTGTATCTTCTTGAGTTCCTTTATTTGTATAATTAAAAGTTTAAAACTTAGAATATAAGACAATAGCTTGACTGAATCATCATGGGTGGTTAATCTTAAAAATAGAAACTTTTTATAAATATAGGATTATATGTAACAAGACACTGTGAATATCTTAAAACTCATTTATACAGGGATCTTTTGAAAGGCAAAACCATTAAATCCATTGCAAAATGTTTTAAGTATTTTACCAGATCTTGGATCATATACAAGAACTTTCTTTGTCCTGGACCTGATCAGCTGAAATACATAGATTTGATAGCATGTTAGAAATAATAAAATGGAAAATATTATATGCATTTCACCAACAACATTTGGTTGCATTATCATCATTGCTGTGGTTATTGCTATTGCTGTTATTTTGGGTTCCAAAAGCATAAATGTGTTTTTATAAGATAACTGTTTTAAATATGACATTTTGAAGGTGTGTGTTGTACATAAATCTCACTCCTGAACATCTGGTTTGTTTCTCTTGTAGGAAGACTAATAACCGAGTAAGAATGTTTTGGTGGACAAAGTCACTAAATTGCAAGACAGGGCAATGCAAGGCTTACAAAATAAAAGTTACATGGAATCCCAGGCTCAGCAACACAAGTGAGTAACATGGTTAATAATACTTCTTAACAGAAGTATAAAATGCTGGTTACTAACAAAGCTACAGGGTATTGTTGCCTTTTTGTTTGTCTAATTCAGGTTTTTAAAGATCTTTGTTTTGCTGTGAATCTTATGGTTAAAAACAGAGAGGGATTCCATGTTAATATTGAAAGCAATGGTGTCTTTCTTTATTGGATATTTTATTTATTTACATTTCAAATGTTATCCCCTTTCCCCGTTTCCCCTCCAGAAACTCCCTCTCCCAGGCCCCATTCCCCTGCTCCTATGAGGGTACTCCCCTACCCACAAACTCACTCCAGCCTCACTGCCCTGGCATCCCCCTACACTGGGGCATCTAGTCTTCACAAAACCAAAGAGCACTCCTCCCATTGATGTCCAACAAGGCTATCCTTTGCAGATGTCCTTCATCAAAGAAATGGATACAGAAAGTGTGTTACATTTACACAATGGAGTACTGCTCAGTTATTAAAAACGATGACTTCATGAAATTCTTAGGCAAATGGATGAAAATAGAAAATATACTCCTGAGTGAGGTAACCCAGTTACAAAAGAACACACATGGCATGTACTCACTGATAAGTGGATATTAGCCCAAAACCTCGGAATACCCAAAATACAATTCACAAACCATATGAAGCTAAAGACCAAAATGTGGATGCTTCAGTCTTTCTTAGAAAATGGAACAAAGTACTCACTGGAGGAAATACAGAGACAAAGTGTGGAACAGAAATGGAAAGAAAGGCCATCCATTGTGTAAATGTACCACATTTTCTGTATCCACTCCTCTGTTGAGGGGCAGCTGGGTTCTTTCCAGCTTCTGGTTATTATAAATAAGGCTGCTATGAAAATAGTGGGGCATGTGTCCTTCTTACCGGTTGGAACATCTTCTGGATATATGCCCAGGAGAGGTATTGCGGGATCCTACGGTAGTACTATGTCCAATTTTCTGAGGAACCGCCAGGCTGATTTCCAGAGTGGTTGTACAAGCTTGCAATCCCACCAACAATGGAGGAGTGTTCCTCTTTCTGCACATCCTCGCCAGCATCTGCTGTCACCTGAATTTTTAATCTTAGCCATTCTGACTGGTGTGAGGTGGAATCTCAGGGTTGTTTTGATTTGCATTTCCCTGATGATTAAGGATGTTGAACATTTTTTTCAGGTGCTTCTCGGTCATTCGGTATTCCTCAGGTGAGACTTCTTTGTTCAGCTCTGAGCCCCATTTTTAATGGGGTTATTTGATTTTCTGGAGTCCACCTTCTTGAGTTCTTTATATATATTTGATATTAGTCCCCTATCTGATTTAAATAGGTAAAGATCCTTTCCCAATCTGTTGGTGGCCTTTTTGTCTTATTGACGGTGTCGTTTGCCTTGCAGAAGCTTTGCAACTTTATGAGGTCCCATTTGTCAATTCTCAATCTTACAGCACAAGCCATTGCTGTTCTATTCAGGAATTTTTCCCCTGTACCCATATCTTCGAGGCTTTTCCCTACTTTCTCCTTAATCCACTTAGATTTGACCTTAGTACAAGGAGATAGGAATGGATCAATTCACATTCTTCTACATGATAACTGCCAGTTGTGCCAGCACCATTTGTTGAAAATGCTGTCTTTTTTCCACTCCCCTTGGGAATGGGTGGGTAGGGGAGTGGGGGGGAGGGTATGGGGGACTTTTGGGATAGCATTGGAAATGTAAATGAGGAAAATACCTAATAAAAAATATTTAAAAAAAAAAAAAAAGGAAAGGCCATCCAGAGACTGCCCCACCTGAGGATCTATCCCATATACAGACACCAAACCCAGAACCAAAAAGTATGCATGGAGCAATGGTGTCATTGTATTATGGAGTAGAGAAAACTTACAAACGCCCATGGGGGGAATGCTGGTGTGTATTTTATTCTCACAGTACTAAGAAAAATATTAACCTGTCAAATTTTAAGTAAATAAGTCAATAATTGATGTATGGCTCTTGAACATATCAAGCAATGCTTCAGTGATAATGCTTAAATATATCTTTCTTGAAAATTTTATTTTGATCATTTTTACCCCTTTCTCCAACTCCTCCCAAAATCACTCCTCCATTCTAAACTTATCCAACTTTGTGTCACTAGTTGTTTAGTAAAGTCCATCTGGTCTTTTGGATTGATGATATATTATTGGTATGTGGCTATTCATACCCCTGATAGGGACCATACTATTAAAGAAAGCAAATTTCCATTTCTCTAGAACAGGCTTCAAATTATGTACATTCCACATAAATATGGTGTGTTATAGAGGCTAGTACAGGATATATGCTTTTGAAGAGGAATAAAACAGTTAAAAACAACTTAAGTGTGATGGAAACATTGTAATCTACATGACAAAATAGAAATGATATAAAAATCACAATAATTCACATAATTCCTGAAGTACCAACTTAAGCCACAGAAAAGTATTTATAATATATAGTTGACCATAAATTTACCCAAATATTGAGTACCTAAAAAAAGGAAAACATTTTGGAAAAGCAATATTATTTGAGATTGAGATTTGTTACTGTAACAGTTGTGTAAAAGAACAAAAACAGAGGCAGGGTGATGATATTTAACATATTGTACAAGATTTAAGCTTGTGTATTCACTTTTAGAAGCTGTGGAATTCTTATGGCTAAAGGTTTCATCTGGCATAAGAGAAAGACAAATGAGCATAATGACCCTAAAGATACAAAATACTGGCCATTAAAACCATGTTTTAAAAAGAGTGTTATCTATCCATAGATGCCATCAGTTAAAGTGGAGAGATTTCATCGTAGTATTAGCATCTCACAAACAACTACTATCTGCATCTAGATATTCTCAGTTTCTTAGATACACAACAGTATTGTTTTGTGAGGGACTCAGACTCTTAGCAATGAATTTTGTATATATATGTGTCTGACTTTATATTTTAGCTTTTTCTAAAATATAGAGTAATATTTTTTTTAAAAATCAAATCTTGTTTTTATATACAAGGTGATATCCAGAGCCTTCCATTTTATCATGGAGAGTCAGACACTAAGTTGGGCCCTGACTACAGTGGATGGAGATGAGTTCATCAAATCAGAATACAAGGAAATGTAAATAGAAACACAGTTAGGAACCTCTTATCACAGGCAGAAAGGCTATTACCAAAAATAAAAAAAAAAAAGTCACATATGGTAAGGATGATAATCTATATAAGTTTAATCACCATAAAGAATGGTAGAGAGATTGCTCAAAAATTATAAATAAAATCATATTATCCAAAACACCACATTGTACATATAGCTGAAACAAATGAATTCAGTTTACAAATGAGATGCATGCATAAAGATGTTTATAACTAAGCTGTAAAATCAGCCTAGGGATCACCAAGGAATGAATTGATAAATAAAAGGTGATATTTACACACAATGAAGTATCACTGAGCTAGTAAGAACCATAAAATCCTGTCTGTAAAGCAAGATGGATGAAACTAAAAGGCACTAAGCTTAGCAAAATGAACCAGATCCGGAAAGACCAGTACCTAATAACCTGTTTCAGATAAGTAAACTAAAATATCAACTTGAAAGTAGAATCATGTTTTCTAGTAATTGACAAGGATGAAGAGGAATTGGGGAGACAGATGGTATTTGGATATGATAAATGCATATTTTACTCATGTTTTTTAATATCACACTGAATCCTACTAATAAATTCAGCAATAGGTAAATAGTAACAAATGTATGACCAGTAGGTATATATCATTAGAATGGAAACTGAAATTTACAAAACTCCACTCAGGAACACACAAGAAAAAACAATTGCAATGATATGTAAACTCCCACATGTGTAAAAGTCTACATTTTAATGACAAATATTGCACTAATTATGGGGAGAAGACATGCTTACAAATACACAGTGATATCAGCAAACAGAGGCTATTGGGTAGATGTAGGTTGCCACTGCTGTATTTAATATATATATTTAAAAAAATCATTCAAGTTAGGTTCTGCTCTTCTGACAATGCACAGTTTTTTGATACTGCTCAGTGTTGGGTATACAAACTAAGAGCAGGACCAAAAATCAGAGAACTGAGATTTTGGAAAGACATAGAAGGAGTTTGAAGTCTTTCCCAGAAAGAAAAACATGTTAGCATCAATAGCAGCAAAATGGAAAATACCAGTTCCTGCTATCAAGCTTTACATGCTCTTTTTAAAACCAGTTTGGCATTGTCATCTTAGATTAAGGGGGAAATATATGCACATTGTCACATACTTTTATTGACGTTTGTACTCTCATTATCCTTCAAAATATAAAGTTGTAACTATATTGGATATTAAATGTTTAAACAAATGTATAGTTACAGATATGATGATTTATGGATCTATATTTACAATAACAAGAACAGATATAATTTCACAGTTGATAACCTAAATACACACAATTGTACACAAAAGAATGTATGCTTATACAGGCATCAATCAAACTACACAAGCTTAAACAAAGTGTGCTTAGTGAATTTTCCTGGTTTCAAAGATTGTAATTAACTTCCATGTTTTCCTTTTTTTGTTCCTCTGATATGTATGTACACACTTTCCAAAAACAAAAGGAAAAAATTATTCTGGAAGTCTTAGTAAGTGGATTTATTAAAAAGGAACAGGGTTCCTATGCTGTGGACTTGTTTTACACATAATATTTAAATTCTTTATTATTTTAAATTTCTCTCTTCCCCACTCCTCCTTTTCTTCTCCTCCTTCCCAATGGGGTAGGGTAATGAATTTCTAAGCCATGGCACAATCTAATTTCCTTATATAGAGGCATATTTTCAGAGAAATTTAAACCCACTGAGAAGTGCAACTGCATAAGGAATAGAAATTTAACTGTAGTGATACAGGTAAAAAGCAGAGAAAGCCTGTGTTCTTGGTTCCATTCTAGCACAGTTTATAAGCATCAGAAATGGATCATTGCCTCATGATTATGAATTAAATATCATCTTCATTACAGAAACATTATAAAAAATCAAACTTCAATATAAAAAGTTGAGGAAATTTCACCAGTCTTGCAATAAATGCCTTAAGTCCTTTGAATCATGTAAATCACCTTCATCAGGTAGGAAATAATTATTTTAGTAAAGGTGTACAGAGTTTTCAAACTTGCATACTTTTCCACAAGAAAAATTATGTCAGAATTATGTAAGTTTAAAATATCACTAAAAAAAAAAAAAACAGTTATTCCTTTGGCAATGTCTGAGAAAATAATGACAATATGGCCACTTCTAAAGTCAGATTGGCTTCCAGCTGTACTTGTCATCTGAATCTTACTGAAAAGATCACCTGGAGTAAGACTGTAAGTATGTAAGTAAGCTACAACATTGATAACATCAGAAGTAAAATAAAAGGCCAAAATTATCATAGCTGGAACTACAGCAAAATAAGTAAATATGAACAATGCAATAGATAAAAAGCAAGAGTGTTTGAGTAGTTTCTAATTAACTTAGACCTGGCAGGTTGTGAGGCTCAGCAACCCAGAGGATGACTTGGAAGATGAGGAAATGAGTTGGGAGTCATTTATTCATTCTACGATCTCTATTTATCAAGTCATTCCTAAGAAAAAGTCCTTGTATTATGAGAAGTCCTAAGATTTCCTGGACAGACTGTGTTTGTCAACATAGTATTTCTTTTTACATTATTTTTAACATTACAAATTTCAGTACTGAAGTTGCTCGAACTTGTTACTTTCTATTGTCACCTGACATTTTCTTTTGAGCATGCAGAATAGGATGATATCTCATTATTTGAATTCAGGTTCACTGCAACAACATTGTAACAAAACGTTAGTCACCATGCAGATTTGCTACATCTAATTTATCCTTAAGTATTTTAGTATTTGAAATACAGAAAAGTCCAATTGAATGCATGCTTATTTAGCATATGATGGAACCCATATGATGGAACTGGAGTTAATATTCCAAGAATAATGAGAATTGAAATCTGATTTTGATATTTCATTGTTAATTTGTGCTGACTTTACCAACAGCCTCACCCACCCATCAACCAAGACTTAATGATTTTGATTATCTTCTCTTAAATTAATAATGATGTTAGAGGGAAATTGAATAAGCAGATATTTATGACTATGGGTGTGTAGTAGAAAGGACGGTGCTACTATAATCCTACTCAAACTTATCATTTTACATGATGACTAACATCACAAATCCATGAAGACATTAATGATGTTAATGAAAAAGCCAAAAAGATTAACACTAGTGAGATCATTTGAATAGACTGTATGCTTAGAACTTAGAATATTCTGACTCCTTAAAAGTGTGCTTTAACACTACTTATAAAACATTCTCACATCTTATGAAATGAAACACTAATTCTATAGAAACACAATATTTGTAGCTCTAAAATTCTAAAGGCATACATTTGGCATATACACATAAAAGAGTGGATAGAGAACATGATTTCATGTGTGCTTTCATGTTTATGTCCATATAGAGGGGGACTATTTACAATAGGTATGATTACAAACATCAATTTAACAAGTTGACAGGATCTAGTAAAAACAGAGACAAGTCTCTGGGCAGTTATGCAGTGGATTTTCTGAGGCAGGTCAATTGAAGTGGAAAACCAATGTTAAATGTGGGTAGTACCTTTCCATGGCTATAGTCCAGGACTTCATAAAAGAGAGAAAGCTTCCTGAGAATCAGCATCTCTATGTCCTGGTTGAGGCTTCTGAAGCATAATTCATATAGTCAAATGGAACCTAGATTTTATATATTAAAACATAAATGATTATTTATGTATTGTATATCTATCCCTGGAAGCAAGACATTTAAGCAAGATACAAGTAGTTTTTTGTAAATGTTGAGGAAACCTTAATTATTTGTAGATACTGACTCTTACTATGTAGGAATATATATTGTCTCTCTATGCAATTATATGTAAATGTATACACTTATACATTTATGAATGAATATTCCATTTATTTCTTTTTAAATTGACCATATTAAATTTACTCTGGAATAGCATTTAGATGATGATATAAATGTCATATATGTCTTTAATTTCAAAGTTCACTTATTCTTTGCTGGTAGTATTTTTGTTTCATTTAACTCTCCTGTAATTTAGCTTCCAATAGATTTTAATGCTTTCTTTTGATTTATTTTTTATGTAAATATATAATTAAAATATAGCCTAACTTATTCCTCCTACATTTGAATTTATTTTTTAAATTCTCCTGATTTTATGGTATTAATATAACTCTAAATGTGATGGTGAGAACCTGTTGTCAAAAACCACATGATCATCTCGTTAGATGTGGAAAAAGCATTTGACAAAACTCCAACACCCAATCATGATAAAAGTCTTGGAAATTTGAGGCCCATACCTAAACATGATAAAAGCAATCTACAGCAAACCAATAGCCAACATCAAAGTAAATGGTGAGAAGCTTGAAGCAATGCCACTAAAATCAGGGACTAGACAAGGTTGTCCACTCTCGCCCTACCTATTCAACATTGTACTTGAAGTCCTAGCCAGAGCAATTAGACAAAAAAAGGAGATCAAGGGGATACAAATTGGAAAGGAAGAAGTCAAAATATCACTTTTTGTAGATGATATGATAGTATATATAAGTGACCCTAAAAATTCCACCAGAGAACTCCTAAGCCTGATAAACAGCTTCAATGAAGTAGCTGGATATAAAATTAACTCACACAAGTCAATAGCCTTTCTGTATACAAAGGATAAACAGGCTGAGAAAGAAATTAGGGAAACAACACCCTTCTCAATAGTCACAAATAATATAAAATACCTTGGCGTGACTCTAACTAAGGAAGTGAAAGATCTGTATGATAAGAACTTCAAGTCTGTAAAGAAAGAACTTAAAGAAGATCTCAGAAGATGGAAAAATCTCCCATGCTCATGGATTGGCAGGATCAACATTGTAAAAATGGCTATCTTGCCAAAAGCAATCTACAGATTCAATGCAATCCCCATCAAAATTCCAACTCAATTCTTCAACGAATTAGAAAGGGCAATCGGCAGATTCATCTAGAATAACAAAAAACCGAGGATAGCAAAAACTCTTCTCAAGGATAAAAGAACCTCTGTTGGAATCACCATGCCGGACCTAAAATTGTACTACAGAGCAATTGTGATAAAAACTGCATGGTACTGGTATAGTGACAGACAAGTAGACCAATGGAACAGAATTGAAGACCCAGAGATGAACCCACACACCTATGGTCACTTGATCTTTGACAAGGAAGCTAAAACCATCCAGTGGAAAAAAGACAGCATTTTCAACAAATGGTGCTGGCACAACTGGCGGTTATCATGTAGAAGAATGCGAATTGATCCATTTCTATCTCCTTGTACTAAAGTCAAATCTAAGTGGATTAAGGAACTCCACATAAAACCAGAGACACTGAAACTTATAGAGGAGAAAGTAGGGAAAAGCCTCGAAGATATGGGTACAGGGGAAAAATTCCTGAATAGAACAGCAATGGCTTGTGCTGTAAGATCGAGAATCGATAAATGGGACCTCATAAAATTGCAAAGCTTCTGCAAAGCAAAAGACACCGTCAATAAGACAAAAAGGCCACCAACAGATTGGGAAAGGATCTTTACCTATCCCAAATCAGATAGGGGACTAATATCCAATATATATAAAGAACTCAAGAAGGTGGACTCCAGAAAATCAAATAACCCCATTAAAAAATGGGGCTCAGAGCTGAACAAAGAATTCTCACCTGAGGAATACCGAATGGCAGAGAAACACCTGAACAAATGTTCAACATCTTTAATCATCAGGGAAATGCAAATCAAAACAACACTGAGATTCCACTTCACTCCAGTCAGAATGGCTAAGATCAAAAACTCAGGTGACAGCAGATGTTGGCGAGGATGTGGAGAAAGGAGAACACTCCTCCATTGTTGGTGGGATTGCAAGCTTGTACAACCACTCTGGAAATCAGTCTGGCGGCTCCTCAGAAAATTGGACATAGTACTACCAGAGGATCCCACAATACCTCTCCTGGGCATATATCCAGAAGATGTCCCAACCGGTAAGAAGAACACATGCTCCACTATGTTCAAAGCAGCCTTGTTTATAATAGCCAGAAGCTGGAAAGAACCCAGATGCCCCTCAACAGAGGAATGGATACAGAAAATGTGGTACATTTACACAATGGAATACTACTCAGCTATTTAAAAAAATGAATTTATGAAATTCCTAGGCAAATGGATGGACCTGGAGGGCATCATCCTGAGTGAGGTAACCCAATCACAAAGGAACTCACACAATATGTACTCACTGATAAGTGGATAACAGCCCAGAAACTTAGGATACCCAAGATATAAGATACAACTTGCCAAATGCATGAAATTCAAGAAGAACGAAGACCAAAGTGTGGACACTTTACCCTTTCTTAGAAATGGGAACAAAACACCCATAGAAGGAGTTACAGAGACAAAATTTGGAGCTGTGACAAAAGGATGGACCATCTAGTGACTGCCATATGCAGGGATCCATCCCATAATCAGCTTCCAAATGCTGACA
Organism: Mus musculus; assembly: GCF_000001635.26. Taxonomy (NCBI): domain Eukaryota; kingdom Metazoa; phylum Chordata; class Mammalia; order Rodentia; family Muridae; genus Mus; species Mus musculus. The sequence goes on from NC_000084.6 coordinate 90,166,634, forward strand.
CCTTTGCATACACTAGCAAGATTTCGCTGAAAGGACCCAGTTATAGCTCTCTCTTGTGAGACTATGCCGGGGCCTAGCAAACACAGAAGTGGATGATCACAGTCAGCTATTGGATGGGTCACACGGCCCCTAATGGAGGAGCTAGAGAAATTACCCAAGGAGCTATAGGGAACTGCAACCCTATAGGTGGAACAACAATATGAACTAACCAGTACCCGGGAGCTCTTGTCTTTAGCTGCATATGTATCAAAAGATGGCCTAGTCGGCCATCACTGCAAAGAGAGGCCCATTGGACTTGCAAACTTTATATGCCCCAGTACAGGGGAATGCCAGGGCCAAAAAGGAGGAGTGGGTGGGTAGGGGATTGGGGGGGTGGGTATGGGGGACCTTTGGGATAGCATTGAAAATGTAAATGAGGAAAATACCTAATTAAAAAAAAAGGAGAAGGTTGGAGAGATGACTCAACCATTTGAAGCTAGGTTGACAACTCTTCCATCCCCCCAAAAGTGTTGCAGGGAAGCAACATCATAGCCTTGGAAAGACAGTTTGAAAGCTTACAGCCTCCTCAACACTGTAATACCATGTTCAGAGTATAGATGCTCCAATTTGAATAAGAAGGTATTGAATAATTTTTCATGTGTCTAGTGTCATCATGTGGATTATGCTTTATGGAAGGCAAACATTTAATGTAAAGTGGTTCTGAAAATGGAGATATGAGGTGAGAGCCTTTTCAGTAATCCAGTGAAGAAAAAAAGATGACCTGAACCACAGTAATACCTAAAGATAGAGGGGCATTCCAAGTTTAGCAGAATTTTTAAATGAATTTTATGATTTATTGAAAAAGTCAATACTACTAAATTGATACAGCAACCACAACAGAATACTATTCCATAAACCACTGAAAAACACAATATGAAGTAACTACATTTATTTATGTTTTATATAAACTAGGCAACCAACCAAAATTGGACAGAACTATAACAACTCACATATAATTTAAAGTAAACTATATTCAAAGCCAAGGAGTATCCCTTAGCACATATGGCATGAGCTTAAGTATCTATTCTGTATATACTGATATATTTTCTCTTTATATTGTATTTTTTCTTCCTTTTGTTTCTTGCTAATAGACACTGTCAGAGGAAGAGGAGACAATTGCTTTGGCAGAAAGAAATTGAGTACAAAGGTAGATAGAGGAAGCCCTTCATGTGGCAATATAAAAGCTGCCAACCAAATAAGACATGAGTTTCTAAAGTGAAGGACAAAGTTAACCAGAAATAAAACAGAAAGCAGAAAAAAAGATGGGGTGTATAATTTGGGAGAGGCACTGAGGCAAAACCCTGCATGGTACTGAGGAACTCCTGACTGTCACTTCATGTCTGAAACTAATACACTTGCTTCCTCCAATAAGTGCAACAGAATAGACCCTGTGACACATGGTCTTAATACATGCTTTGGAAGGAAGGCATACAGAAGTATTTCAAATGACTAATATGAGGTTACCAAAAGACTGCAGATCACATTGCTTGAATGTCAACAATTGGAATAATTTTATTCTTCTCCTAGTTCCTATTACTCTCTGCCTAAATTGTGATGCTAACTTTCATTTTTGTGATATGTTTAACCTAGTTATGCTTTCCCTATTTCATTTGGATCACCTATTATGAATGCTATAATCAATGAATTTATTATAAGATGGGAGCATAATCTGAAGAATCACCTTGTTATTCAAGGAAAGTAAATTGGTAAAACAAATAACGGGAGAAAAGTATAAACAATGAGGTCCTCACTTAAAGAAAAATATTTTATCATAAACCATATTACAATTAAAACGTGCTTCAGTTGAAACTTGAAAAGCATAAAGATAAATATACTAAGTACAAAAATACACTAAGTACATAAGCATATGTAGCCATTGGGAAATTTTATGTGTATATTCTTAGCTAAAGAGTTATTTATAACTCTTCAGCAAAATTAAAATGACAGTTCTAAGGAACAATATTTAACCCAATGATAGCTAGCTTCTATAAGAGAGGTAATGAAAGAGTATTCACTAATGACTTTGTGAACCAAGAATTTCATGTCTTCCAAGGTTCATGGGGGAAAACATCAACATTTGCTTAAAATTCTGGAAGAAAAGCACTGAAATATATGTCAAATCACTGAAAAGAGAACTTTTCAAACAAAGAGGTCAATAGTAGAAAGGATGGGGTCAATAAACGTTTAAAGTTAATTTAAAATATTTAAATGTGCTTTCATTGTGTAAATGCAAATACTGAACGCATCTTAAGATATACATTATTCATAGACCAAAGCATCTTTTTTTGTGTTAACTAAATCCTAATTATGAATTGACCCTCTATCCCTGACTTGTTTAGATATATGTCTGAAAATAAAAGAACAGAGTCAAAAGTAACATACCATGAGAGTATATACTCTCTTAAGGAACTGTGCACACAGAGGGGCATATAACCACAAAAGCCTTCATATATTGAGGAATAATATCACTTGGAGGATTTAATATATTAAAATTATATTAAAGTCATCAGTTGACAATCTATTTATATCAATTTTAATTTATCATTTATTTCAACCTAACACATTAGAGTTATAAATAAAAATCAGAGCAAAATTGTAAAATGTATTTAACAACACTGTGAACTTTTTTTAATCCTTTATCCACATTTTTTGCTATTTAATTAGGTATTTTCTTCATTTACATTTCAAATGCTATCCCAAAAGTCCCCCATACCCTTCTACCCACTCCCCTGCCCACCCACTCCCACTTTTTGGCCCTGGCCCTGTACTAAGGCATATAAAGTTTGCAAGACCAAGGGGCCTCTCTTCCCAATGATGGCCGACTAGGCCATCTTCTGATACATATGCAGCTAGAGACATGAGCTCCAGAGGTACTGGTTAGTTCATATTGTTGTTCCACCTATAGGATTGCAGACCCCTTTAGCTCCTTGGGTACTTTCTCTAGATCCTCCATTGGGGGCCCTGTGTTCCATCCAATAGCTGACTGTGAGCATCCACTTCTGTGTTTGCTAGGCCCCGGCATAGCCTCACAAGAGATAGCTGTATCAGGGTCCTTTCAGCAAAATCTTGCTGGTATATGCAATGGTGTCAGTGTTTGGAGGCTGATTATGGGATGGATCCCCGGGTATGGCAGTCTCTAGATGGTCCATCCTTTCGTCTCAACTCAAACTTTGTCTCTGTAACTCCTTCCATGGGTGTTTTGTTCCCAATTCTAAGAAGAGGTAAAGTGTCCACACTTTGGTCTTCATTCTTCTTGAGTTTCATGTGTTTTGCACGTTGTATCTTGTGTCTTGAATATTCTAAGTTTCTGGGCTAACATCCACTTATCAGTGAGTACATATCATGTGAGTTCTTTTGTGATTGGGTTACCTCACTCAGGATTTTGAAAGACCAAAATCTGTAGGCAACTACTAAGATGAAAGATTCCTCATATATAGACATTTATGTTGTAATTTTATTCTTGACCTAATTACAAAAGATAAAGTCTCAGGTTGATTTAAAAAAAAACTCATTTATATTCTGTAGTAAAGAAACCACAAGAGGCTAAAGAGACAAATTCAAAGCCTGAGAATATCTTTTTCCACAAAGATTTTGCTGAATTTAGAGGATATTTGTGTGGCTACAAATTTGAGACAAAACTTCTATAAAGAAGAAGAAAAATAAAAACAAACAAAAACAAAAGAGATGAGATTGGCATCCCACACAGACAAAGCTGGACACTTGAGAACAGGAAAGGGCAAGACCAAGCAAAAAAGAAAATTGCCATTGGGAAGAAAGCAAAAGCACAGAAAATACAATAAAAGCCAGTATTTGCTTATCTTCAAAGAGGTCAAAAAGACATTGTATCCATAATACATAAAGACACTGTTTCAAAGAGCAGAGAACAATAAAGAGCTGAAATTGAAAAAAAAAAAACACTTTACAGAATCACATTATTATTACATTGCTGGTAATGTACTATTACAAACAATTATGTCAGTAACAAGGCAGAAAAGCAACACAAGATTAAAAGAAGGAATTTATAAACCACTATTTAAATAAGAATCACTTCTAAATAGTATTTCAGAACATACTGCTCAGTAGGGATTAATTTATCTAGTAGATAAATCAAAGGAAAGAATAGAAGGTTTGTAATTGCAAAAGTATGCAACTATACAGCGATTTGACAAATACTACATAGCAACGAATAAATAATTATTAGATTTCAAAAACAAGATCAAAATGAAAACAAATACCAAGGAGGAAGAAGGTGCAAGATGAAACATTCCATTACAGAACCCTCTTAGAAATCACAGTAAATTATCTCAGCATTCTCATGAAGATATAAAAGCATTAAAGAAAAAAAAAACTAGTGTAACCTAGAGTGACAGGATGAGATAAAACTATGATGGTAAATTTGTTGTGTGAGTGTCTAAGAGCTAAAGTAAAGGCAACAATAGGGAAAGTACATGTTGTAGAATTGGAAATGAAAAGCATAAGGAAGGATCTATTAGGCATAGTTTGGGTATGAAGAGTCCTTTCTTTATATTTAAAATTTTTTGTTGGTTGTTTTATTTATTTACATTTCAAATGTTATCCCCCTTCCCAGTTTCCCCTCCTCAAATCCTCTACTCCACCCCCTCCTCCCTGCCTTTATGAGGGTGCTCACCCATCCACTCCTGCCTTGGTGTCCTAGCATTCCCCTATGCTTGGTCATCAAGCCTCCACAGGACCAAGGGGCTCCCCTCCCATAGATGCCAGATAAGGCAATGCTCTACTACATATGCAACTGAAACCATGGGCTTTTCCATGTGGTGGTGAAGAGTCTTCAAAAGTCTTGAGTCACAATGTAGTAGCTTTCAGGGATGAAGTTTTGGGGGAGTGGTTCAACCATAAGTGCTCTTCTTTCACCAAGGGACCTTGTGATCCACCAAGAAGTGGACATCATTCTATGATGACATTACTGAGAAGTGGTAGATATGGAAAGCTGGCCCCATTAAAGGAAGTAGGTCATTGGCAATATGTCTTGGAAATTCATTTGTCCCTTGCAGCATCTTAGCTTGTTTTCTTTGAGTCCTAAATCCTGGCTACCATGAGACGAGCAACTTGCATTGATGCACACCACAGCTACCACAGTGCTTTCTCTTGTCTCAGGCTTGAAGGAATGGATACAGCTAATATCCTGCATATCAGATATTTACAGTATAATTTATAACAATAGCAATATTGCATTATGTAGTAATAATTTTATAAACAAAATAATTATATGGATAGGAGTCACTACCCCATGAAGAATTATGGTAAAGAGTCACAGTACTAGGAAGATGGAAAACCACTAGCTCTGAAAATGAGTGAACTCTCATGTATACTAGTAACAGTAAAGAAATAATAACTGAGTAAAATAAGATATTTTAATGAAATGTATACAGAAAGTATGACATGATACAATTATATAATAAAATAGATTGTATTTATGTTTGACTAACACATGACAGTTATAAACATTTCTGGGCTGTTATTTGATATTTTAACATGTATATACAATGCTGTGCTTAGGATCATGGATGATTACCTTCTATTACTACATTGTGAATGATATCTTTGAGTTATTGTCTTCTAGGAATTCACAAAAATATTTTAAGTGTAAAATATCTTGTTGTGTTTTGATATATAGAGCATCAGAAGTTACTACTTCAATCTGTATTGAGGTATCAATAACCAACTTCAAGTTATCACTTTTCCCTAACACTTCTATCAGTATCACACAGTATAAGTTACCTTTTCTTAAATATTCATTTATAGAAAGAATATATGAAATCTGTTTTTCCATTTTGGGCTAGCTTCACTTAACATATCAAATAGTTCCATCAACTTTTTTGCTCTTTATAGATGTGACACATTAAAAATAACTATCAATTAATGAACACATGTATTGATCATGTTACCAATTCTATTATGAGCATGCAGGTGTCTCTTTGATATTATTTCCTTTGAATATATATATATATATATATATAAAGCAATGAGATTATTATGTCAAATGATAGATATAGTCTCAATTTTTTAATAACATCCATAATTTCTTCCACACATCATTTATCAGTTTACACCCATATAACAAGTGAGTCAAATTTTGTTTTTCTATACCTTTAAAATCCTTTTCTTTATGATAATTATTCTAGCTTGGATGTATCTGTTGTTACAGTCCCTTGCTCTTTTCTGATTCCTTTCATTTGTGTCTCCTCTTTCTTTCTTTTGGTTAGTTTGGTGAGGGTTCTCTTGATCTTATTTATCTTCTCAAAGAACCAGCTCTTGATTTTCTATTGGGGTCTCTCTTAGGCTGGTCTATCCAGGAGAGGCGTGGGCTACAGAAGCAACATAGCTTCTTGGACAGGGTCCCTTCAGGCCTTCATCCTCAGCCAGGAGGCAGAGCTGAACCTCAAACCTCTGTGCATCTTTCCCACCAGAGGAAAGTCAGCCTCCAGGGAGGGCTATGACCTCAGGATTCAGGTGAGATCTCCGTTTTCTTTTCTTTTTTTTTCCAATTTTTATTAGATATTTTCTTCGTTTACATTTCAAATGCTATTCTGAAAGTCCCCTATACCCTCCCCCTGCCCTGCTCCCCTACCCACCCACTCCCACTTCCTGGTCCTGGCCTATGCCTGTATTGGGACATATAAAGTTTACAAGACTCTAGCTCCTCCATTGGGGGCCCTGTGTTCCATCCAATAGATGACTATGAGCATCCACTTCTGTATTTGCCAGGCACTGGCATAGCTTCACCAGAGACAGCTATATCAGGGTCCTTTCAACAAAATCTTGCTGGCATATGCAATAGTGGCTGTGTTTGGTGGCTGATTATGGGATGGATCCCCGAGTGGGGCAGCTTGGAGGATATCATCCTGAATAAGGTAGCCGAATCACAAAAGAACTCACTTGACATACACTCACTGATAAGTGGATATTAGCCCAGAAGCTTAGAATATCCAAGATACAATTTGCAAAACACAAGAAAATCAAGAAAAAGAAAGGCCAAAGTTTGGATACTTCATTCCTCCTTAGAATAGGAAACAAAATACCCATGGAAGGAGTTACAGAGACAAAGTTTGGAGCTGAGACGAAAGGATAGACCATACAGAGATCTCCATTTTCTATCTGAGGTCTCTCTAAGGCTGGTCTGCACAGGAGAGGTGTGAACCCCAGAATCAACAGAGCTTCTTGGACAGGGTCCCTTTAGGCCTTCATCCTTAGCCAGGAGGCAGAGCTGAACCTCAAACCTCTGTGCACCTTCCCAGCACAGGAGAGCTTGCCTACAGGAAGTGCTCTGACCCCCTGGACTCAGGAGAGAGCTGGTCTCCCAGGAGTGCTGACAAAGACTAACAGACTCACAGGAGGAACAAGCTCCAGCCAGAGACACCTAGAACATCTAACACCAAAGATTACCAGATGGAAAAGGCAAATGTAAGAATCTTTTTTTGTTTTGTTTTGTTTTATTAGATATTTTCTTCATTTACATTTAAAAGGCTATCCCCAAAGTCCCCTATACCCTAACCCCACCCTGCTGCCCAACCTGCCAACTCCCACTTCCTGGTCCTGGCATTCCCTTGTACTGGGGCATATAACCTTCACAAGACCAAGTGCCTCTTCTCCCATTGATGGCCTAATAACATAAGAAACTTACTAACAGAAATCAAGACTGCTCAACATCATCAGAATCCAGTACTCCCACCACAGCAAGTCCTGAATACCCCAACACACGATAAAAGTAAGATTAAGATTTAAAATCATATCTCATGATGCTGATAGAGGATTTTAAGAAGGACATTAATAACTCCCTTAAAGAAATACAGGAGAACACAGCTAAACAGGTAGAACTCCTAAAAGAGGAAACACAAAAATCCCTTAAAGAATTACAGGAAAACACAAACAGGTGAAGGAATTGAACAAAACCATCCAAGATCTAAAAATGGAAATAGAAACAATAAAGAAATCACAAAGGGGGAGAAATCTGGAGATAGAAATCCTCGGAAAGAAATCAGGAACCACAGATGCGAGCATCAGCAACATAATGCAAAAGATGGAAGAGAGAATCTCAGGTACAGAATATTCAGTAGAAAACATGAACATGACAATCAAAGAAAATGCAAAATGCAAAAAAGTCCCTAACTCAAAACATCCAGGATATCAAGGACACAATGAGAAGACCAAACCTAAGGATGATAGGTATAGATGAGAATGAAGATTTTGAACTTAAAGGGCCAGTAAATATCTTCAACAAAATTATAGAAGAAAACTTCCCTAACTTAAAGAAAAAGGAGCCCATGAACATACAAGAAGCCTACAGAATTCCAAATAGACTGGACCAGAAAAGAAATTCCTCCTGTCAGATAATAATCAGAACAACAAATGCACTAAATAAAGATAGAATATTAAAAGCAATAATGGAAAAAAGGGCAAGTAACTTATAAAGACAGACCTATTAGAATTAACCAGACTTCTCACCAGAGACAATGAAAGCCAGAAGATTCTGAACAGATGTTATACAGACCCTAAGTGAACACAAATGCTTGCTGAGGCTACTATACCCAGTAAAACTCTCAATTACCATGGATGGAGAAAAAAAGTATTCCATAACAAAATGAAATTTAAACAATATCTTCAAATGAACCCAGCCCTTCAAAGGATAATAAAGGGAAAACTCTAACACAAGGAGAGAAACTATGCTCTAGAAAAAGCAAGAAGGTAATCCTTCAACAAACCTAAAAGAAGATAGCAACAACAACAGAAACCCAACTCTAACAACAAAAATAACAGGAAACAACAATTATTTTTCTTTAATATCTCTTAATGGACTCAATTTCCCAAGAAAAAGACATAGACTAACAGACTGGCTACATAAACAAGACCCAACATTTTGCTGTATACAGGAAGATCACCTCAGTGACAAAGAAAGAAATTACCTCAGTAAAAGGCTGGAAAATAAACTTCCAAGCAAATGGTCCCAAGAAACAAGCTGGGGTAGCCATTCTAATATCAAATAAAATCGAGTTCCAACCGAAAATTATCAAAAAAGACAAGGAGGGGCACATCGTACTCATGAAAGGTAAAATGTAACAATTGAACGCCTTTAATCTCAGCATTCGGGAGGCAGAGGCAGGTGGATTTCTGAATTCAAGGCCAGCCTGGTCTACAAAGTGAGTTCCAGGACAGCCAGGGCTATTACAGAGAAACCCTGTCTCAAAAAAAAAAAAAAAAAAAAAAAAAAAAAAAGAACTCTCAATTCTGAACATCTATGCTCCAAGTACAAGGGCATCCACATTCATTAATGAAACTTTAATAAGTTCAAAGCACTCATTGCACTGCACAAAATAATAGTGGGAGACTTTAACCCCCCACTCTAATCAATGGACACATCCTGGAAACAGAAATAAACAGGTACACATTGAAACTAACAGAAGTTATAAAACAAATGGATTTAACAGATATCTACAAAACATTTTATCCTAAAACAAAAGGATATACCTTCATCTCAGCACCTCATGGTACCTTCTCCAAAACTGACCATATAATTGGTCACAAAACAGGCCTCAACAGATACAAAAATATTGAAATTGTCCCATGCATCCTATCAGCTCCCCACGGACTAAGGCTGATCTTCAATAACCACATAAATAATAGGAAGCCCACATGCACGTGGAAGCTGAACAACGTTCTACTCAATGATAACTTGGTCAAGGAAGAAATAAGAAAGAAATTAAAGACTTTTTAGAGTTTAATGAAAATGAAGCCACAACATACCCAAACTTATGGGACACAATTAAAGCAGTCCTAACAGGAAAACTCATAGTTCTGAGTGCTGCCAAAAAGGAACTAGAGACAGCATACACTAGCAGCTTGACAGCACACCTAAAAGCTCTAAAACAAAAGGAAGCAAATTCACCACAGAGGGGTAGACTGGCAGGAAATAATCAAACTCAGGGCTGAAATCAACCAAGTGGGAACAAAAAGAACTATACAAAGAATCAGTGAAACCAGGAGCTGGTTTTTTGAGAAACTCAACATGCTAGATAAACCTTCAGCCAGACTAACTAGAGGGCACAGGAACAGTATCCTAATTAACAGAATCAGAAATGAAAAAGGAGACATAACAACAGAACCTGAGGAAATCCAAAGCATCATCATATCCTACTACAAAAGGCTATACTCCACAAAACTGGAAAACCTGGATGAAATTGACAATTTACTAGACAGATACCAGGTACCAAAGTTAAATCAGGATCAGATTAACAATCTAAGCAGTCCCATATCCCCTAAAAAAATAAAAGCAGTCATTAATAGTCTCCTGACCAAAAAAATCCCGGGATCCTATGAGTTTAGGGCAGAGTTCTATCAGACCTTCAAAGAAGACTAATTCCAATTCTCCTCAAACTATTCCACAAAATAGAAACAGAAGGTACTGTACCCAATTCATTCGATGAATCCATGATTACTCTGAAACCTAAACCACAAAAAGACCCAACAAAGAAAGAGAACTTCAGACCAATTTCCCTTATGAATATCTATACAAAAATACTCAATAAAATTCTAGCAAACCAAATTCAAGAACACATCAAAACAATCATCCATCATGAACAAGTAGGTTTCATTTCAGGGATGCAGAGATGGTTTAATAGACAAAAACCAATCAATGTAATCCACTATATAAACAAACTCAAAGATGAAAACCATATTATCATCTCATTAGATGCTGAGAAATAATTTGACAAAATCCAACGCCCATTTATGATAAGAGTCTTGGAAAGATAGGGAAATCAAGGCCCATAATTAAAGGTAACAAAAGCAATATACAGCAAACCAGTAGCCATCATCAAACTAAATGGAGAGAAGCTGGAAGCAATCCCACTAAAATCAGGAACTAGACAAGGCTGCCCACTTTTTCCCTACCTATTCAATCTAGTACTTGAAGTCCTAGCCAGAGCAATTAGAAAACAAAAGGAGATCAGGGAATACAAATTGGAAAGGAAGAAGTCAAAATATCACTATGTGCAGATGATATGATAGTATATATAAGTGACCCTAAAAATTCCATCAGAGAACTCCTAAATCTGATAAACAGCTTCAGTGAAGTAGCTGGATATAAAATTAACTCAAACAAATCAGTGGCCTTTCTCTACACAAAGGATAAAAGGCTGTACTGGCTAGTTTTGTGTCAACTTGACACAGCTGGAGTTATCACAGAGAAAGGAGCTTCAGTTGAGGAAATGCCTCCATGAGATCCAACTGTAAGGCATTTTCTCAGTTAGTGATCAAGGGGGAAAGGCCCCTTGTGGGTGGGACCATCTCTGGGCTGGTAGTCTTGGGTTCTATAAGAGAGCAGGCTGAGCAAGCCAGGTGAGGCAAGCCAGTAAAGAACATCCCTCCATGGCCTCTGAATCAGCTCTTGCTTCCTGACCTGCTTGAGTTCCAGTCCTGACTTCCTTTGGTGATGAAAAGCAGTATGGAAATGTAAGCCAAATAAACCCTTTCCTCCCCAACTTGCTTCTTGGCCATGATGTTTGTGCAGGAATAGAAACCCTGACTGAGACACAGGCTGAGAAAGAAATTAGGAAAATATCACCTTTCACAATAGTCACAAATAATATAAAATACCTTGGTGTGACTCTAACTGAGGAAGTGAAAGATCTGTATGATAAGAACTTCAAGTCTCTGAATAAAAAGATTGAAGAAGATCTCAGAAAACAGAAAGATTTCCCATGCTCATGGATTGGCAGGATCAATACAGTAAAAATGGCTGTCTTGCCAAAAGCAATCTATAGACTCAATGCAATCCCCACCAAAATTCCAACTCAATTCCTCACCAAGGAAGAAAGGGCAATTTGCAAATCATCTGGAATAACAAAAAACCTAGGATAGCAAAAACTATTCTCAACAATAAAAGAACCTCTGGTGGAATCACCATGCCTGACCTCAAGCTGTACTACAGAGCAATTGTGATTAGAAAAAAAACAAACAAGCAAACAAAAAAAAAAAAAAACCTGCATGGTACTGATACAATGACAGACAGGTAGAGCAATGGGATAAAATTTAAGACCTAGAAATGAACCCACACATCTATGGTCACTTGATCTTTGACAAAGGAGCTAAAATCATCCAGTGGAAAAAAGCTTTTTCCACAAATGGTGCTGGCTCAACTGGTGGTTATCATGTAGAAGAATGTGAATTGATACATTCTTATGTCCTTGTACAAATCTCAAGTGTAAGTGGATCAAGGAACTCCACGTAAAACCAAAGACACTGAAACTTATAGAGGAGAAAGTGGGGAAAAGCCTTCTAGATATGGACACAGGGGAAAATTCCTGAACAGAACAGCAATGGCTGGTGCTGTAAGATCGAGATCCAAAAATGGGACCTTATAAAATTGCAAAGCTTCTGTAAGGCAAAAGAAACTGTCAATAAGACAAAAAGGCCACCAACAGATTGGGAAAGGATCTTTACCAATCCTAAATCTGATGGAGAACTAATATCCAATATATACAAAGAATTCAAGAAGCTGGACTCCAGAAAATCAAATAACCCCATTAAAAATGGGGTACAGAGCTAAACAAAGAATTCTCAACTGAGGAATACCGAATGGCTGAGAAGCACCTGAATAAATGTTCAACACCCTTAATCATCAGGAAAATGAAAATCAAAACAACCCTGAGATTTCACCTCAAACTAGTCAGAATAGCTAAGATGAAAAATTCAGGTGACAGCAGATGCTGGTGAGGATGTAGAGAAATAGGAACACTCCTCCATTGCTGGTGGGATTGCAAGCTTGTACAATCACTCTGGAAGTCAGTCTGGCGGTTCTTCAGAAAATTAGACTTAGAACTACCAGATGATCCAGCAATACCTCTCCTGGGTATATACCCAGAAGGTGTTCCAACTTGTAATAAGGACACATGCTCCACTATGCTCATAGCAGCCTTATTTTTTAATCTTTTTTATTAGATATTTTCTTCATTTACATTTCAACTGTTATTCCAAAAGTCCCCTATACCCTCCCCCGACCCTGCTCCGCAACCCACCCACTCCTGCTTCCTGGCCCCGGCATTCCCTTTTACTGGGGCATATGATCTTCATAAGACCAAGGGCCTCTCTTCCCATTGATGGCCTACTAGGCCATCCTCCATAGCGGCCTTATCCTTATTTATAATAGCCAGAAGCTGGAAAGAACCCAGATGTCCCTCAACAGAAGAATGGATACAGTAAATGTGGTACATTTACACAATGGAGTACTACTCGGCTATTAAAAACAATGAATTTATGACAACCTTAGGCAAATAGATGGATTTTGAGGATATCATCCTGAATGAGGTAACCCAATCACAAAAGAACTCACATGATATGCACTCACTGATAAGTGGATATTAGCCCAGACACTTAAAAATACCCAAGATACAATTTGCAAAACTCATGAAACTCAAGAAGAAGGAAGACCAGAGTGTGGATACTTTGTTCCTTCTTAGAATGGAGAACAAAATACCCATGGAAGGAGTCACGGAGAGAAAGTTAGGTGCTGAGACAGAAGGTAGGACCATTCAGAGACTGCTCCCCCCAGGGATCCATCCCATAAACAGCCACCAAACCCAGACACTATTACATATGCCCACAAGATTTTGCTGACAGGACCCTGATATAGCTGTCTCTTGTGAGGCTATCCCAGTGCCTGACGAATACAGAAGTGGCTGCTCATAGTCATTCATTGGATGGAACACAGGGCCTCTAATGAAGGAGCTAGAGAAACTACCCAAGGAGTTAAATGGGTCTGCAACCCTATAGGAGGAACAATGATATGAACTAACCAGTACCCCCCCAGAGGTTGCTTCTCTAGTTGCATAGGTAGCAAGGATGGCCTAGTAGGCCATCAATGGGAGGAAAGGCCCTTGGTCTTGAAAAAATTATATGCCCTAGTACAGCAGAATGCCAGGGCCAAGAAGTAGGAGTGGGTGGGTTGGGGAGCAGGGCAGGAGGAGGGTATAGGGTTCTTCCAGGATAGCATTTGAAATGTAAATGAAGAAAACATCTAATAAAAAAAAGAAGAACCAGCTCTTAGATTATTGATTATGTTTTGTTTCCTTTGGTTCTACTTCAGTGATTTCCTCTCTGATTTTGTTTTGTTTTTGTTTTTTGTTTTTTCGAGACAGGGTTTCTCTGTATAGCCCTGGATGTCCTGGAACTCATTCTATAGACCAGGCTGGCCTTGAACTCAGAACTACACCTGCCTCTGCCTCCGAAGTGGTGGGATTAAATTTAGTCGTGGGCCGCCACTTCCCACCCCTCTATGATTTTTATTTCTTGCTGCAACTGAATTTGCTTTGTACTTGTTTGTCAAAATTTTGCAGTATATTTTTAAGTCATTTTTTGTATCTTTCTGATATTTGTAATATAAGCACTTAGAGCTGAAATTTTCTCTTGTATACTGCTTTCAATGTGCTCCACAGGCATTGTTGTGTTGTGTCTTCATTTTGATTTATTTTTATAAACTTTTATTTCTTTCTTTTTGATTCATTCATCATTCAGCAATTAGTTCTATGATCTACATGAGTTTTGTGTGCTCTCAATTTTAAGTTTATTGTATTATGGTCAGATAAAATACAAGGAATTATTTCAACCTTTATAAGCATATGAAGACATTTTTGTGCTACAGGATATTGTCTACTTTAGGAGAGCTTCCACATGCTGCTGATTAGAATGTGTTTTTTTGGTTTTTGTTTGTTTGTTTGTTTGTTTGTTTTTTGCTTTTTTGTTTTTTGGGTATTTTTTAGTGTTTCAATGGACTATTCTGCAGTTATCTGAGAAGCTCATTTGATGTATGATCTTGTCAATTAATACTGATTTTTCTCTGTTTTTTTATTGTTCTGAAGACCTGAACATTGGAGATAGTGGGGTATTGCAATAAACTATTCTTCATGTTCTGATATATGTGCCTTTTTTGTTATGAATATAATTTGTGTTTATTATAGGAAATGTAATTAAAATTGTAAAGAGACAGAAATGGTGAACTACAGTGGCAATTCCAACACTCCATAAACTGAAACAAATCTCAAACCAGGCTAAGCTCATACAAGACACTGACTTAACAAAAGTATAAAGAAGAAAGGAAAAAATTGCCCTAAAATGTAAATAAAACGCTGATGAATATTGTGGTGTCTTATTCTTTATAATCTGTTTAACCATATCCTTTATTATTTAAAAAAACAGTTCTTTTTTAAAATTTTTTACCTCTTAACAATTTTTTTCATTTTTTATTAGGTATTTAGCTCATTTACATTTCCAATGCTATACCAAAAGTCCCCCATACCCACCTACCCCCACTCCCCTACCCACCCACTCCCACTTTTTGGCCCTGGAGTTACTCTGTACTGGGGCATATAAAGTTTGCAAGTCCAATGGGCCTCACTTTGCAGTGATGGCCAAGTAGGCCATCTTTTGATACATATGCAGCTAGAGAAAAGAGCTCCGGGGTACTGCTTAGTTCATATTGTTGTTCCACCTATAGGGTTGCAGTTCCCTTTAGTTCCTTGAGTGCTTTCTCTAGTTCCTCCATTGGGGGCCCTGTGGTCCATTCAATAGCTGACTGTGAACATCCACTTAAGTGTTTGCTAGGCCCTGGCATAGTCTCACAAGAGACAGCTATATCTGGGTCCTTTCAGCAAAATCTTGCTAGTGTATGCAATGGTGTCAGCGTTTGGAAGCTGATCATGGGATGGATCTCTGGATATGGCAATCACTAGATGGTCCATCCTTTCGTCACATTTCCAAATTTTGACTCTGTAACTCCTTCCATGGGTGTTTTGTTTCCTATTCTAAGAAGGGGCAAAGTGTCCACACTTTGGTCTTTGTTCTTCTTGAGTTTCATGCGTTTAGCAACTTGTATCGTATATCTTGTGTATCCTAAGTTTCTAGGCTAATATCCACTTATCAGTGATTACATATTGTGTGAGTTCCTTTGTGATTGGGTTACCTCACTCAGGATGATGCCCTCCAGGTCCATTCATTTGGCTAGGAATTTTATAAATTCATTCTTTTTAATAGCTGAGTAGTACTCCATTGTGTAAACGTACCACATTTTCTGTATCCATTCCTCTGTTGAGGGGCATCTGGGTTCTTTCCAGCTTCTGGCTATTATAAATAAGGCTGCTATGAACATAGTGAGCATTTGTCCTTATTACCGGTTGGGGAATCTTCTGGATATAAGCACAGAAGAGGTATTGCTGGATCTTCCGGTAGTACTATGTCCAATTTTCTGAGGAATCGCCAGACTGATTTCCAGAGTGGTTGTACAAGCTTGCAATCCCACCAACAATGGAGGAGTGTTGCTCTTTCTCCACATCCTCGCCAGCATCTGCTGTCACCTGAATTTTTCATCTTACCCATTCTGTCTGGTGTGAGATGGAATCTCAGGGTTGTTTTGATTTGCATTTCCCTGATGATTAAGGATGTTGAACATTTTTTCAGGTGCTTCTCTGCCATTCGGTATTCCTCGGGTGAGAAATCTTTGTTCAGTTCTGAGCCCCATTTTTTAATGGAGTTATTTGATTTTATGGAGTTTACCTTCTTGACTTCTTTATATATATTGGATATTAGTCCCCTGTCCGATTTGGGATAGGTAAAGATCCTTTCCCAATCTGTTGGTGGTCTTTTCGTCTTATTGACGGTGTCTTTTGCCTTGCAGGAGCTTTGAAGTTTTGTGAGGTCCCATTTATCGATTCTCGATCTTACAGCACAAGCCATTGCTGTTCTATTCAGGAATTTTCCCCCTGTACCCATTTATTCGAGGCTTTTCTCTACTTTCTCCTCTATATGTTTCAGTGTCTCTGGTTTTATGTGATCCCTAATGCACTTAGATTTGACCTTAGTACAAGAGGATTATACTGGATCAATTCGAAATCTTCTACATGATAACAGCCAGTTGTGCCACCACCATTTTTTGAAAATGCTGTCTTTTTTCCACTGGATGGTTTTAGCTTCCTTGTCAAAGATCAAGTGACCATATGTGTGTGGGTTCATCTCTGGGTCTTTAATTCTGTTCCATTGGTCTACTTGTCTGTCACTATACCAGTACCATGCAGTTTTTATCACAATTGCTCTGAAGTAAAGAATTAGGTCGGGCATGGTGATTCCACCAGAGGTTCTTTTATCCTTGAGAAGAGTTTTTGCTATCCTAGGTTTCTTGTTATTCCAGATGAATCTGCCGATTGCCCTTTCTAATTCGTTGAAGAATTGAGTTGGAATTTTGATGGGGATTGCATTGAATCTGTAGATTGCTTTTGGCAAGATAGCCATTTTTACTATATTGATCCTGCCGATCCATGAGCATGGGGTATCTTTCCATCTTCTGAGATCTCCTTTAATTTCTTTCTTCAGAGACTTGAAGTTCTTATCATACAGATCTTTCACTTCCTTAGTAAGAGTCACACCTAGGTATTTTATATTATTTGTGGCTATTGAGAAGGGTGTTGTTTCCCTAATTTCTTTCTCAGCCTGTTTGTCCTTTGTGTACAGAAAGGCCATTGACTTGTTTGAGTTAATTTTATATCCAGCTACTTCACTGAAGCTGTTTATCAGGCTTAGGAGTTCTCTGGTGGAATTTTTAGGGTCACTTATATATACTAACATATCATCGGCAAAAAGTGATAATTTGACTTGTTCCTTTCCAATTTGTATCCCCTTGATCTCCTTTTGTTGTCTAATTGCTCTGGCTAGGACTTCAAGTACAATGTTGAATAGGTAGGGAGAGCGTGGATAGCCTTGTCTAGTCCCTGATTTTAGTGGGATTGCTTCCAGCTTCTCACCATTTACTTTGATGCTGGCTACTGGTTTGCTGTAGATTGCTTTTATCATGTTTAGGTATGGGCCTTGAATTCCTGATCTTTCCAAGACTTTTATCATGAATGGGTGTTCGATTTTGTAAAATGCTTTCTCAGCATCTAACGAGATGATCATGTGGTTTTTGTCTATGAGTTTGTTTATATACTGGATTACGTTGATGAATTTCCATATATTGAACCATCCCTGTGTCCCTGGGATGAAACCTACTTGGTCAGCATGGATGATTGTTTTGATGTATTCTTGGATTCGGTTAGCAAGAACTTTATTGAGGATTTTTGCATCAATATTCATAAGGGATATTGGTCTGAAGTTCTCTACCTTTGTGGGGTCTTTTTGTGGTTTAGGTATCAGAGTAATTGTGGCTTCATAGAATGAGGTGGGTAGAGAACCTTCTGTTTCTATTTTGTGGAATAGTTTGTGAAGAACTGGGATTAGATCTTCCTTGAAGATCTGATAGAACTCTGCACTAAATCCATCTGGTCCTGGGCTTTTTTTGGTTGGGAGACTATTAATGACTGCTTCTATTTCTTTGGGGGATATCGGGCTGTTTAGATCATTAACCTGATCTTGATTCAACTTTGGTACCTGGTATCTGTCTAGAAACTTCTCCATTTCGTCCAGGTTCTTCAGTTTTGTCGAGTATAGCCTTTTGTAGAAGGATCTGATGGTGTTTTGGATTTCTTCGGGATCTGTTGTTATGTCTCCCTTTTCATTTCTGATTTTGTTAATTAGAATGCTTTCCCTGTGCCCTCTAGTGAGTCTGGCTAAGGGTTTGTCTATCTTGTTGATTTTCTCAAAGAACCAGCTCCTCAATTGGTTGATTCTCTGAATAGTTCTTCTTGTTTCCACTTGGTTGATTTCACCCCTGAGTTTGATTATTTCCTGCCGTCTACTACTCTTGTGTGAATTTGCTTCCTTTTGTTCTAGAGCTTTTAGGTGTGTTGTCAAGCTGCTAATGTATGCTCTCTCTAGTTTCTTTTTGGAGGCACTCAGAGCTATGATTTTTCCTCTTAGAAATGCTTTCATTGTGTCCCATAAGTTTGGGTATGAAGTGGCTTCATTTTCATTGATCTCTAAGAAGTCCTTAATTTCTTTATTTATTCCTTCCTTGACCAAGGTATCATTGAGAAGAGTGTTGTTCAGTTTCCACATGAATGTTGGCTTTCTATTATTTATTTTTTTATTGAAGATCAGCCTTAGTGCATGGTGATCTGATAGGATGCATGGGACAATTTCAATATTTTTTATCTGTTGAGGCCTGTTTTGTGACCTATTACGTGGTTAATTTTGGAGAAGGTACCATGAGGTGCTGAGAAGAAGGTATCTCCTTTTTTTTTTTTAGGATAAAATGTTCTGTAGATATCTGTTAAGTCCATTTTTTTCATCACTTCTCTTAGTTTCACTGTGTCCCTGTTTAGTTTCTGTTTCCACGATCTGTCCATTGATGAAAGTGGTGTATTGAAGTCTCCCACTATTATTGTGTGAGGTGCAATGTGTGCTTTGAGCTTTACTAAAGTGTCTTTAATGAATGTGGCTGCCCTTGTATTTGGAGCATAGATATTCAGAATTGATAGTTCCTCTTGGAGGATTTTACCTTTGATGAGTAATAAGTGTCCCTCCTTGTCTTTTTTGATGACTTTGTGTTGGAAGTCAATTTTATTAGATATTAGAATGGCTACTCCAGCTTGTTTATTCAGACCATTTGCTTGGAAAATTATTTCCCAGCCTTTCATTCTGAAATAGTCTCTGTCCTTTTCCCTGAGATGGGTTTCCTGTAAGCAGAAAAATGTTGAGTCCTGTTTGTGTAGCCAGTCTGTTAGTCTATGTCTTTTTATTGGGGAGTTGAGTCCATTGATTTTAAGGGATATTAAGGAAAAGTAAGTGTTGCTTCCTGTTATTTTTGTTGTTAAAGTTGGCATTCTGATCTTGTGGCTGTCTTCTTTTAGGTTTGTTGAGGGATTACCTTCTTTATTTTTCTAGGGCGTTGTTCCCGTTCTTTTATTGTTTTTTTTTTTTTCTGTTATTATCCTTTGAAGGGCTGGATTCGTGGAAAGATAATGAGTGAATTTGGTTTTATCGTGGTATACTTTGGTTTCCCCATCTATGGTAATTGAGAGTTTGGCCGGGTATAGTAGCCTAGGCTGGCATTTGTGTTCTCTTAGTGTCTGTATAACATCTGTCCAGGCTCTTCTGGCTCTCATAGTCTCTGGTAAAAAGTCTGGTGTAATTCTGATAGGCTTGCCTTTATATGTTACTTGACCTTTCTCCCTTACTGCTTTTAGTATTCTATCTTTATTTAGTGCATTTGTTGTTCTGATTATTATGTGTCTGGGGAATTTCTTTTCTGATCCAGTCTATTTGGTGTTCTGTAGGCATCTTGTATGTTCATGGTCATCTCTTTCTTTAGGTATGGGAAGTTTTCTTCTATAATTTTGTTGAAGATATTTGCTGGCCCTTTAAGTTGAAAATCTTCATTCTCATCCACTCCTATTATCCGTAGGTTTGGTCTTCTCATTGTGTCCTGTATTTCCTGGATGTTTTGAGTTAGGATCCTTTTGCATTTTGTATTTTCTTTGATTTTTGTGCTGATGTTCTCTATGGAATCTTCTCCACCTGAGATTCTCTTTTCCATCTCTTGTGTTCTGTTGCTGATGCTCGAATCTATGGTTCCAGATTTCTTTCCTAGGGTTTCTATCTCCAGTGTTGCCTCAGTTTGAGTTTTCTTTATTGTGTCTACTTCCCTTTTTAGGTCTAGTATGGTTTTGTTCATTTCCATCACCTGTTTGTATGTTTTTTCCTCTTTTTCTGTAAGGACTTCTACCTGTTTGATTGTGTTTTCCTGTTTTTCTTTAAGGACTTGTAACTCTTTAGCAGTGTTCTCCTGTATTTCTTTAAGTGAGTTATTAAAGTCCTTCTTGATGTCCTCTACCATCATCATGAGATATGCTTTTAAATCTGGGTCTAGGTTTTCGGGTGTGTTGGGGTGCCCTGGACTGGGCAAAGTGGGAGTGCTGGGTTCTGATGATGGTGAGTGGTCTTGGTTCCTGTTAGTAAGATTCCTACGTTTACCTTTCGCCATCTGGTAATCTCTGGAGTTAGTTGTTATAGTTGACTCTGTTTAGAGATTGTTCTTCTGGTGATTCTGTTACAGTCTATCAGCAGACCTGGGAGACAGATTCTCTCCTCTGAGTTTCAGTGCTCAGAGCACTCTGCTGGCAAGCTCTCTTACAGGGAAGGTGTGCAGATATCTTGTGTTTGGACCTCCTCCTGGCCGAAGAAGAAGGCCCAAAACAGGACATTTCTCAGAAGCTGTGTTGCTTTGGCAGGTCCCAGAAGCTGTCAGCTTCTGTGGTGCAGACTCTCACCTGTGCAGACTAAATTCCTAAGTTCGGTGGAGTCCTGGAACCAAGGTGGTGCCCGCTGCTCCTGAGGCTGAGGCTGCCTTCCGAACCTGGCGGACACCTGTCCTCTGGTCCGGACGGTGGCCGGCTGTCTGCGGCCCACAAAGGGTGCTGCCTCAGCGGCTCTGTGCTTCCTCCTTCCCAGAATCTGTCCAGTTCTGTGGCGCACCCTCTCACCTGTTCAGACTAACATTTGTTTTCTATGTGTTTGTTTCTGCTAGGCACTGAGGACAACGGACAAACAGGTTTTTGGTTTTTGCTCTTGTTCTTCTTGTTGTTGTTTGCTTTGTTTTGTTTTGTCTCTGTACAGTTCATTAGAAACATTTTTTTTAGTATTTAAAAATCTATTTGGAACATTAAACATGATAGAAGTAGAAAAAAATCTCTTATGAAGTCCTCTATGAAAGAAAATTGTGACAAGTTCCTAATTAGACAGAATCTGTTGCATCTCCAAAGTAGAATATGCAGCATAACTGTGGCTTCATAAAATGAATTAGGTAGTGTCCCTTCTGTTTCTATTTTGTGGAATAATTTTGAGGAGTACGGGTATTAGGTCTTCTTTGAAGGTCTAATAGAATTTTGCAATAAACCCATCTGGTCCTGGACTTTTTTTGGTTGGGAGACTTTTAATGACTGCTTCTATTTCTTTAGGGGAAATGGGACTGTTTAGATTGTTTATCTGATCCTGATTTAACTTTGGTATTTGGTATCTGTCTAGAAAATTTTCCATTTCATCCTGATTTCCCAGTTTTGTTGAGAATAGGCTTTTGTAGTAGGATCGGGTGATTTTTATGGATTTCCTCGACTTCTGTTTTTATATCTCCCTTTTCATTTCTGGTTTTCTTAATTAGGATACTGTCTCTGGGCCCTCTGGTTGGTATGGCTAAGGGTTTATCCATCTTGTTGATTTTCTCAAAGAACAAGCTTCTGGTTGGTTGATTCTTAGTATAATTGTTTTTGTTTCTACTTGGTTGATTTCAGCTCAGAGTTTGATTATTTCCTGCCATCTACTCCTCTTGCTTGTATTTGCTTCTTTTCGGTCTGGAGCTTTCAGGTGTGCTGTTAAGCTCCTAGTGTATGCTCTCTCCAGTTTCTTTTTGGAGGAATTCAGAGCTGA
The DNA here is from genome assembly GCF_000001635.26 of Mus musculus. Taxonomy (NCBI): domain Eukaryota; kingdom Metazoa; phylum Chordata; class Mammalia; order Rodentia; family Muridae; genus Mus; species Mus musculus. Next base: position 90,189,047 of record NC_000084.6, read on the forward strand.
GTTTTCCTCTTAGCACTGCTTTCCTTGTACCCTTTAAGTTTGGATATGTTGTGCCTTCATTTTCATTAAATTCTAAAATGTCTTTAATTTCTTTCTATTTCTTGCCCAAGTTATCATTGAGAACAGCATTGTTCAGCTTCCTTGTGTAGGTGGGCTTTACTATGTTTTTGCTGCTATTGAAGATCAACCTTAGTCCATGGTTTTGTTTCGTTATGGAATATTTCTCCCTATATGTTAATTGAGAGTTTTGCTGGGTATAGTTGCCTCAGCAGGCATTTGTGTTCACTTGGGGTCTGTATAACATCTGCCCAGGATCTTCTAGTTTTCATAGTCTCTGGAGAGAAGTCAGGTGTAATTTTAATAGGTCTGCCTTTATATGTTACTTGACTTTTTTCCCTTACTGCTCTTAATATTTCATCTTTGTTTAGTGCATTTGGTGTTTTGACTATTATGTGATGGGAGGAATTTCTTTTATGGTCCATTCAATTTAGAGTTTTGTAGGCTTCTTGTATGTTCGTGGGCATCTCTTTCTTTAGGTTAGGGAAGTTTTCTTCTATAATTTTATTAAAGATATTTACTGTCCCTTTAAATTGTGAGTGTTCACTCCCTTCTATATCTATTATCCTTAGGTTTGGTCTTCCTGTTGTGTCCTAGATTTCTTGGATGGTTGGGGGTAGGAACTTTTTGCACTTTGCATTTTCTTTGACTGTTTGTCAATGTCTTCTGTGGTATCTTCTGGACCTGTGATTCTCTCTTCTATCTCGTGCATTCTGTTGGTGATGCTTGCATCTATGGCTCCCAATCTCTTTACTAGGTATTCTTTTTTCTTTTTTTCTTTTCTTTTTTTTTTTTTTGAAATATTTTTTTAATTAGGTATTTTGTTCATTTACATTTCCAATGCTACCCAAAAAGTCCCCAATACACTACCCCCCCTCTCCCCAAACCACCCACTCCCATATTTTAGCCCTGGCATTCCCCTGTACTGGGGCATATATAGTTCGCAAGTCAAATGGGCCTCTCTTTCCAGTGATGGCCGACAAGGCCATCTTTGATACATATGCAGCTAGAGTCAAGAGCTCTGGGGTACTGGTTAGTCCATAATGTTGTTCCACCTATAGGGTTGCAGATCCCTTTAGCTCCTTGGGTAATTTCTCTAGCTCCTCCATTGGGGGCCCTGTGATCCACCCAAAAGCTGACTGTGAGCATACACGTCTGTGTTTACTAGGCCCCGGCTTAGTCTCACAAGAGACAGCTATATCTGGGTCCTTTCAGCAAAATCTTGCTAGTGTATGCAATGGTGTCAGCGTTTGGAAACTGATTATGGGATGGATCCCTGGATATGGCAGTCTTTAGATGGTCCATCCTTTTGTCACAGCTCCAAAATTTATCTCTGTAACTCTTTCCATGGGTGTTTTGTTCCCAATTCTAAGAAGGGGCACAGTGTCCACACTTTGGTCTTCATTCTTCTTGAGTTACATTCCTTTAACAAATTGTATCTTATATCTTGGGTATCCTAAGTTTTTGGGCTAATATCCACTTATCAGTGATTACATATTGTGTGAGTTCCTTTGTGATTGTGTTACCTCACTCAGGATGATGCCCTCCAGGTCCATCCATTTGCCTAGGAATTTCATAAATTCATTCCTTTTAATAGCTGTGTACTACTCCCTTGTGTAAATGCACCACATTTTCTGTATCCATTCCTCTGTTGAGGGGCATCTGGGTTCTTTCCAGCTTCTGGCTATTATAAATAAGGCTGCTATGAACATAGTGGAGCATGTGTCCTCCTTACCGGTTGGAACATCTTCTGGATATATGCCCAAGTGAGGTATTGCTGGATCCTCTGGTAGTATTATGTCCAATTTTCTGATTGATTTCCAGAGTAGTTTTACAAGCTTGCAATCCCACCGACAATGAAGGAGTGTTCCTCTTTCTCCACATCCTCGCCAGCATCTGCTGTATCCTGAATTTTTTATCTTAGCCATTCTGACTGTTGTGAGGTGGTATCTCAGGGTTGTTTTGAGTTGCATTTCCCTGATGATTAAGGATGTTGAACATTTTTTCAGGTGCTTCTCTGCCATTCGGTATTCCTTAGGTGAGAATTCTTTGTTCAGTTCTGAGCCCCATTTTTAATGCGGTTATTTGATTTTCTGGGGTCCACATTCTTGAGTTCCTTATATATATTGGATATTAGTCCCCTATCTGATTTAGGATAGGTAAAGATCCTTTCCCAAACTGTTGGTGGTCTTTTTGTCTTATTGACAGTGTCTTTTGCCTTGCAGAAGCTTTGCAACTTTATGAGGTCCCATTTACCGATACTAGATCTTACAGAAAAATCCATTGCTGTTCTATTCAGGAATTTTTCCCCTGTACCCATATCTTCGAGGCTTTCCCCTACTTTCTCCTCTATAAGTTTCAGTGTCTCTGGTTTTATGTGGAGTTCCTTAATCCACTTAGGTTTGACCTTAGTACAAGGAGACAGGAATGGATCAATTCGAATTTTTCTACATGATAACCGCCAGTTGTGCCAGCACCATTTGTTGAAAATGCTGTCTTTTTTCCACTGGATGGTTTTTGCTCTCTTGTCAAAGATCAAGTGACCATAGATGTGTGGGTTCATCTCACGGTCTTCAATTCTGTTCCATTGGTCTACTTGTCTGCCGTTATACCAGTACCATGCAGTTTTTATCACAATTGCTCTGTAGTACAGCTTTAGGTCAGGCATGGTGATTCCACCAGAGGTTCTTTTATCCTTGAGAAGGATTTTTGCTATCCTAGGTTTTTTGTTGTTCCAGATGAATTTGCAGATTGCCCTTTCTAATTCCTTGAAGAATTGAGTTGGAATTTTGATGGGGGTTGCATTGAATCTGTAGATTGCTTTTGGCAAGATAGCCATTTTTACAATGTTGATCCAGCCAATCCATGAGCATGGGAGATCTTTCCTTCTTCTGAGATCTTCTTTAATTTCTTTCTTCACAGACTTGAAGTTCTTGTCATACAGATCTTTCACTTCCTTAGTTAGAGTCATGCCAAGGTATATTATATTGTTTGTGACTATTGAGAAGGGTGTTGTTTCCCTAATTTCTTTCTCAGCCTGTTTATCCTTTGAGTACAGAAAGGTCATTGACTTTCTTGAGTTAATTTTATATCCACCTACTTCATTGAAGCTGTTTATCAGGCTTAGGAGTTCACTGGTGGAATTTTTAGGGTCACTTATATATACCATCATATCATCTGCAAAGAGTGATATTTTGACTTCTTCTTTTTCAATTTCTATCCCCTTGATCTCCTTTTGTTGTCTAATTGCTCTGGCTAGGACTTGAAGTACAATGTTGAATAGGTAGGGAGAGAGTGGATAGCCTTGTCTAGACCCTGATTTTAGTGGGATTTCTTCCAGCTTCTCACCATTTACTTTGATGTTGGCTACTGGTTTGCTGTAGATTGCTTTTATCATGTTTAGGTATGGGCCTTGAATTCCTTATCTTTCTAAGACTTTTATCATGAATGGGTGTTCGATTTTGTAAAATGCTTTCTCAGCATCTAACGAGATGATCACGTGGTTTTTGTCTTTGAGTTTGTTTATATACTGGATTATGTTGATGGATTTCCGTATATTGAACCGTCCTTGATTCCCTGGGATGAAACCTGCTTGGTCAGGATGGTTGATTGTTTTAATGTGTTCTTGGATTCGGTTAAAGAGAACTTTATTGAGGATTTTTGCATAGATATTGATAAGGGAAATTGGTCTGAAGTTCTCTTTGTCGGATATTTTTGTGGTTTAGGTATCAGAGTAATTGTGGCTTCATAGAATGAGTTGGGTAGAGTACCTTCTGTTTCTATTTTGTGGAATAGTTTGTATAGAACTGAGATTAGATCTTCTTTGAAGGTCTGATAGAACTCTGCACTAAATCCATCTGATCCTGGGCTTTTTTTGGTTGGGAGACTATTAATGACTGCTTCTATTTCTTTAGGGGATATGGGACTGTTTAGATCATTAACCTTATCTTGATTTAACTTTGGTACCTGGTATCTGTCTAGAAACTTGTCCATTTCATCCAGGTTCTCCAGTTTTGATGAGTATAGCCTTTTGTAGAAGGATCTGATGGTGTTTTGGGTTTCTTCAGGATCTGTTGTTATGTCTCCCTTTTCATTTCTGATTTTGTTAATTAGAATACTTTCCCTGTGCCCTCTAGTGAGTCTGGCTAAGGGTTTATCTATCTTGTTGATTTTCTCAAAGAACCAGCTGCTCCTTTGGTTGATTATTTGAATAATTCTTCTTATTTCCACTTGGCTGATCTCACCCCTGAGTTTGATTATTTCTTGCCGTCTACTCCTCTTGGGTGAATTTGCTTCCTTTTGTTCAATAGCTTTTAGGTGTGTTGTCAAGCTGCTAATGTGTGCTCTCTCTAGTTTCTATTTGGAGGCACTCAGAGCTATGAGTTTTCCTCTTAGAAATGCTTTCATTGTGTCCCATTAGTTTGGATATGTTATGGCTTCATTTTCATTAAAGTCCAAAAAGTCCTTAATTTCTTTCTTTATTCCTTCCTTGACCAAGGTATCATTGAGAAGAGTGTTGTTTAGTTTCCACATGTGTGTTGGCTTTCTATTATTTATTTTGTTATTGAAGGTCAGCCTTAGTCCATGGTGATCTGATAGGACGCATGGGACAATTTCAATATTTTTGTATATGTAGAGGCTTGTTTTGTGACCAAATATGTGGTCAATTTTGGAGAAGGTACCATGAGGTGCTGAGAAGAAGGTATATCCTTTTGTTTTAGGATAAAATGTTCTGTAGATATCTGTCAGATCCATTTATTTCATAACCTCTGTTAGTTTCACTGTGTCCCTGTTTAGTATCTGTTTCCATGATCTGTCCATTGGTGAAAGTGGTGTGTTGAAGTCTCCCACTATTATTGTGTGAGGTGCAATGTGTGCTTTTAGCTTTACTAAAGTATCTTTAATGAATGTGGCTGTGCTTGTATTTGGAGCATAGATATTCAGAATTGATAGGTCCTCTTGGAGGATTTTATCTTTGATGAGTATGAAGTGCCCTTCCTTGTCTTTTTCGATGACTTTGGGTTGGAAGTCGATTTTATTAGATATTAGGATGGCTATTCCAGCTTCTTTCTTCAGACCATTTGCTGGGAAAATTGTTTTCCAGCCTTTCATTCTGAGGTAGTGTCTATCTTTTTCTCTGATATGAGTTTCCTGTAAGCAGCAAAATGTTGGGACCTGTTTGTGTAGCCAGTCTGTTAGTCTATATCTTTTTATTGGGGAGTTGAGTCCATTGATATTAAGAGATATTAAGGAAAAGTAATTGTTGTTTCCTTTTATTTTTGTTGTTAGAGTTGGCATTCTGTTCTTGTGGCTGTCTTCTTTTAGGTTTGTTGAGGGATTACCTTCTTGCTTTTTCTAGGAAGTGGTTTCTGTCCTTGTATTCGTATTTTTCTGTTATTATCTTTTGAAGGGCTGGATTCGTGGAAAGATAATGTGTGAATTTGGTTTTTGTCATGGAATACTTTGGTTTCTCCATCTATGGTAATTGAGAGTTTGGCTGGGTATAGTAGCCTGGGCTGGAATTTGTGTTCTCTTAGTTTCTGTATAACATCTGACCAGGCCCTTCTGGCTTTCATAGTCTCTGGTGAAAAGTCTGGTGTAATTCTGATAGGCTTGCCTTTATATGTTACTTGACCTTTTTCCCTTACTGCTTTTAATATTCTATCTGTATTTAGTGCATTTGTTGTTCTGATTATTATGTGTTGGGAGGAATTTCTTTTCTGGTCCAGTCTATTTGGTGTTCTGTAGGCTTCTTGTATGTTCATGGGCATCTCTTACTTTAGGTTTGGGAAGTTTTCTTCTATAATTTTGTTGAAGATATTTGCCGGTCCTTTGAGTTGAAAATCTTCATTCTCATTCCCTCCTATTATCCGTAGGTTTGGTCTTTTCATTGTGTCCTGGATTTCCTGGATGTTTTGAGTTAGGATCTTTTTGTATTTTGTATTTTCTTTGATTGTTGTGCCGATGTTCTCTATGGAGTCTTCTGCACCTGAGATTCTCTCTTCCATCTCTTGTATTCTGTTGCTGATGCTCGCATCTATGGTTCCAGATTTCTTTTCCTGGGTTTCTATCTCCAGCGTTTCCTCGATTTGGGTTTTCTTTATTGTGTCTACTTCCCTTTTTAGGTCTTGGATGGTTTTATTCAGTACCATCACCTGTTTGGTCTGGTTTTCCTGCAATTCTTTAAGGGATTTTTGTGCTTCCTCTTAATGTCTTCTACCTGTTTAGCAGTGTTCTTCTGCATTTCTTTAAGTGTGTTATTAAAGTCCTTCTTGATGTCCTTACCATCATCATGAGATATGCTTTTAAATCCGGGTCTAGCTTTTCTTGTGTGTTGGGGTGCCCTGGACTGGGCGAATTGGGAGTACTGGGTTCTGATGATGGTGAGTGGTCTTGGTTTCTGTTAGTAAGATTATTACGTTTACCTTTCGCCATCTGGTAATCTCTGGAGTTAGTTGTTATAGTTGTCTCTGTTTAGAAATTGTTCTTCTGGTGATTCTGTTAGCCTCTATCAGCAGACCTGGGAGACAGGCTCTCTCCTCTGAGTTTCAGTGGTCAGAGCACTCTCTGCAGGCCAGCTCTCCTCTTACAGGGAAGGTGCACAGATATCTGGTGTTTGGACCTCCTCCTGGCCGAAGATGAAGGCCCAAAACAGGACCTTTCCCAGAAGCTGTGTTGCTTTGGCGGGTCACAGAAGCTGTCAGCTTGTGTGGTGCACACTCTCACCTGTGCAGACTATGTTCGGTGGAGTCCTGGAACCAAGATGGCTACCGCCAATCTAGAGGCAAAAGCCTCCCGGGCCGGCTTGACACCTGTCCTCTGGCCAGGAATGTGGCCGGATGTCTGGGGCCCAATAAGGGTGCTGCCTCTTTAGCTCTGTGGCTCCCGCCTGTCCCAGAAGCTGTCAGCTTCTGTGGTGCACACTCTAACCTGTGCAGACTAAGTTCAGTGGAGTCCCGGAACCAAGACGGCTCCTGGGCCGGGTGGAGACCTGTCCTCTGGCCGGGAGGGTGGCCGGATCACCTGAAGTCTTAAGATCCCGTGGCTGGTGTTGTGAGTAGCTGGCGGGTGTCAGCCGACTCTGCGCCCTAGCTACCCTGGTGCTGGTCGGACCGAAAGGGGCTTGGTGAAGCCTAGTTGGAGTGGAACACCCCAGTGTATTGGAGATGTCAGTACCATGGATGATCACCAAGAACAGCAGCCGTAGTGGAGTGGATCAAGCTGAGCTTAGAGTGCTACAGAGGGCAGAGCTGGAAAAGTGATGCCAGCCCTTAGGAGGAGTCCAAAAGATCAAGTGGAATCCCAGACACTGAAACAAGGAGCTGTAACATTGAAATTGCCTTGGAGACACAAAGATGTTAAAGATGCCAGAGCCATGGGATACATGTTGAGGAAAGCTGCTAACAGGGAGTGGAACCAGCCAAGGAGAAAACAGTTTGTTGCAGTCAACAAAGATGAAAAAGGAGTGGAGATCTGAAGACTGCTTTGACATCATCCATGGAGATGCAGAGTTTAGAGTTTGGCCAGCTGGTTTCCTGCCTTGCTTTGGGGATTACAGTTAATTAGTTGGATGAATCTCAGAAGAGACCTTGAACTTTGAACTTTTAACATTGCTGAGACTGCTATAGACTATGAGGACTTTGAAAGTTGAACTAAATGCATTTTGCATTATGCTATGTTTAAGTATGGTCCACATAGACTCATGTTTTTGAACAACTCTATGGGGACCAGGGAGTGGAATGTGATGGTTTGTATATCCTTGGACCAGGGAGTGGCACCATCTGAAAGTGTGGCCTTGTTGGAATAGGTGTGACCAGGTTGGAATGGGTATAAAGTTTTGAAAGAAATCTTTGTATGTGTAGGTGTGTGTGTGTGTGTGTGTGTGTCTGTGTGTGTGTGTGTGTGTCTGTGTGTGTGTGTCTGTGTGTGTGTGTCTGTGTGTGTGTCTGTGTGTGTGCTGTTATTGGGACTATCTAAGGTAAAGGAAAACAGTAGCTACATTAATTTACAGATTACATTTATATTAAAAATTAAATTTACAAACTTCCCTTAACTGAGACAGCCTAGAATCTCATACCAAACACACTAACAGTGAAGTAAATCTGCATACCCATGATTCATTAAAAAAACATACAAAATAAACTCGTTTGTTTTGTTCTTTCTTTGGTGGAGTTCTACAAGTTTTTCCACAATTGATCATTTCCCAAATTATAAAATCCATTAAAATATTTTAAATTTTTATTTAATTTTTTTTACACTCCATATTTTACCCCCCTCCCAGTCAACCCTCTGACTGTTCCACATCCCATACCTCCTCTTCCCTCCTGTCTCCATGACGATATCCACACCAACCCACCCCTGACCCCACCAGACCTCCCCAAAGTTAACATTTTCCAAAATTAGCTTAACAGCATATTAAAATATGGAGAAAGAAAAAGCAGGACTCAGGGAAGCTCAGGACACTTGCATTCAACATGTGCCCTAGTGACATCATTGTCAATCCTGGAGACACTTTAGGAGAAGCCCCTGTAATGGGCCATTGTTATGATTGGAGAGGTACATCTATGAATAGATGTTCCATTTAACACTGTTTTCACCTTTATGCTTTGACTTGTCAAAGTAAATTATATTCATCATTTTATGTCTCTATACCTCATAAACTATAATATTTTTAATACTGTTGTAGTGCCTGATTTATGTATGTGTGCGTATACTCAATCTGACCCATGTTTGCATGTTAGATTCCACTCCTCTTTACCAACTGAAGGATATAAACTTAGCTAATGAATATGCAAAGCTTTGTCATATATCATTGAATTCCTTTCCCTATTTAATGATTTCTATCAAAGACTTTCCCTTTCCATTTCCATTCTTATAGATTTATGCTATTTCTTTAATATAATTCCAAAATTTACTCAAAGCTAAAGCCAGACATCACATTTAATATTATGACCTGAGCATATGTAAAAATTCTGACTTTTAAAAAACTTTTATTATTTATGAGTTTCACATCATGTAACCCAGTCTTGTCCATCTGCCCACCCCCTCATTTTTACCCTTTGCCCTTACAATTACCGCTACAAAATAAAACACACCCAAACAAACAAAGATAGAAAAATCTCACTGTGGAAGCTGTAGTATGTTATACTGTGTCCCACAATATATCCCTCTGCCCACACATCTTCACTTACAATTGTCATTGTAAGAAGTCATTGGTCTGATTTGAGATCTCTGGCTTCTGTAATACCATCAGTATTGTATCCTCATCAGAACTTTTCCCTTTTATCCTGTTGTTACCCTGTGTCATGGAGATAATGCAGCTTTGGAAGAGCAAAACTGGTTCATTTATTGATTGTTCTCAGATGATATAGATTTTGGGGTGGGCAAATTCATAACCCTGCATCTGGGTATTTTCAGCCCACTAGGTCTCCCTTATCTGCACCATCAGGGCAAGCTCTCCACCACTGCTCTGACTGAAACACTCAGTGCTCCATCAACATGAGGCAGGGTTTTCTCTCTGGTTCTCATGCACCAGTTCACCTGCACCCAACCCTTTGTAAGCAGCTCTACTGTGCTGCCCAGTCAATGTACAGAGGTTACTTTCCCAAGTACTACAGTTTGTTAGGGGCTAGACCAAGTCTCTTGCTCCTTGTGCAGTTCAGAGATGCATTTTCTGCATTGTATATATTCCAAATGACTGAATTTTTACTTGCTTGTTAGGAAAGAATAGATGGATGCTGGATAGGCTAGAGCAACAGATGCCTTTCTACTGCTGTTAATATTCTCTGCCAAGTAAGAAGACCATAATTTGAATTTTTCAATATAAACAGTAACCAAAAGCTTTATATAACAGATGATGTCAATGTAGTATTCACTGTGAATGCAGAATACCTGTCCTGTTTCTACTGCAACTCTGTATGGCCCCTGGATATCTGTGTTTCCCAAAAAATTATGGTTCAAGCCAAAACATTCTAATCTAACTTTAGAATCCCATCAAAACAATAATATTAGAAAGATCCAGTTAGATTAAGTCTTTGTTTACAGAGACAATGGCTTCAGGTAAAAAGACATTGCAGGTTTTAGAAAATTTTAATTGGGGCATTAAAGAAGAAGAAATTTTAGTAACAAGCTTGAATAAAAGTGTTATATGCTGCGTGTTACAGAATATAAAAGTTATTGACATTATAAATATTTATCTGAGTCATAATAGAAGCAGTTGGTGATTATCTTTGATCAAGAAACAACAGCACAGGGCCAATTTTTGTCATGTAACTCGAAGTGACAGTTTAAACATTATGTATTCTGGCAAGTTCTTTTGGTCAATCTGTTCCAAGACTACTCCAGGCCATCCACAGTGGGGTATCTCTATGATCTGTCTGGTTTGAAATATGATTACAGTAATGAGGAATGATAGCTCAAATTGAGATAACTTTCATGTTTAAAATTTCCCTAAGCTCAGCCCATGTGTCAAAGAACCTTGTTTAAGAGTGAGTGGCAAAAACTATTTGTTCACTTTAAATAATTAGTAAATTTTTTACAAGAATTTATCATTGGAACTGAAGTATTATGAGCCATGTTATCAACAAATACATCACAATGAGCCCAACTGATTAAGAAATAATTTTATCAAGCAGAAGACTACTTGAGAGTCCCATGTGGAAAGTGATGGTCTCAGAGAAAGCTGATAAGAATACAGTATATAGTGCATGATTCTACAACTTTACAACATCAGAATCAATCTTAAAACCTTTTTAAAAAAATATTTCTCTACTGACTTATTGAAAATTGTTGGTTGATTTAAATTTAGTAAGTTTGCAAATGAAAGGTATTCAAAATTAAGGTGTGATCTCCCAATAGTGTTTCTGTGTTCTGTGATCCAGGCTGAGGTGACTGTGTTTAATTTGAATTATTTATGTAGTGCCCCTACAGTCTTCTTTTGTGTATAACAGAATGTTACCTCATAGGACTTCAAATCATTTGGAGAACTGACTACTAAATTTCTACCACAAGTTTCAATTTAAAGTGCTGTTGCTATCTATAATAATGTAAGCACAATTTTAAATAATTTAGTGACCTTTGATCTCTACAAATTATAACTTTCCATCAGCTAGTGTAACAATTTACTATGAGATGAGGAGTAATAAAATTGACACAAGAATATCATAGTAAAATATCTTAATCTTTAAATTAAACAATGTTTAAGAAAATCAGAATATTTGTTTATAAGTTAATTAGCATAATTGTAGACAGAGTATAGCTGAGTGGTAAAAGCCTACCATACACGAGGTACAAGCTTCTATACCAAGTATCATAACTTTATTTAAAAAAAAAATAGTATTCAGGGGCCGGGCATTGATGGCGCACACCTTTAATCCCAGCACTCGGGAGGCAGAGGTAGGCGGATTTCTGAGTTCTAGGCCAGCCTGGTCTACAGAGTGAGTTCCAGGACAGCCAGGGCTACACAGAGAAACCCTGTCTCGAAAATAAAAAATAGTTTTCAGTAGGTTATTTATTTATTTATTTATTTATTTATTTATTTAATGATGCTAGAGATTATATCCAGATCATTTTGTATGCTAGTGAAGCATTCTACCAATGACATGTATCCCAAATGTGGAATTTTCATCTTTTTTTAAATTTGAATTTTTGGAAATTATTCCCCTCAAAGTAGACTACTACAATGACTGTAATGTGAAAAGGCTTAAACTATTTCATGAAACAATTATTTTCCCCAAAAGATTTTAGATAACCATATTTTCTTAGTGGTTATGATTTTGTCATAGCATTCTTTTTCATATACAGTTGAATCAGAAATAAAGGAAAATATTCTCACTAATCTTGACAAAGGACATTATTATAAGGACTATCGTTACTAAAAGAAAGAATAAAGTTAGAAAACATACACTTCCTGAATCAACACTTGCTGGAAAATTTTAATATCATGACAGTGCTTTAGTGTTATAAGAACAGATGTACACTATGGTAGAGGAAAATTTTCTCTAAAGTCTACAAAGAAAATTTCAGATTTATCATCAGTGGGTTTTTTCAGAAGAGTGCTAACACATATCAATGTACAAATAATAGAATGCAACAAGTAGTTCTGAAACAAAAATATATCTATAAACATTAAAGTTGAATACCATTTTATATTTTCTCTAAGAATAAATCACTGACCTGAGCATGAAACCTAAAATTTTAAATTTTTTAAAAGAAAACATGGTAATGAATAATCATTTTGTCTTTGTACTGAATTACCCATAATAAAATGGGCTTACTAAAAATATTAAAAGCCAAATACTTTGTTTTTATTACGTATTTTCCTCAATTACATTTCCAATGTTATCCCAAAAGTCCCCCACACCCTCCCCCCACCACTCCCCTACCCACCAATTCCCATTTTTTGGCCCTGGCGTTCCCCTGTACTGGGGCATATAAAGTTTGCCTGTCCAGTGGGCCTCTCTTTCCAGTGATGGCCAACTAGGCCATCTTTTGATACATATGCAGCTAGAGTCAAGAGCTCCAGGGTACTGGTTAGTTCATAATGTTGCACCTACAGGGTTGCAGATCTCTTTAGCTCCTTGAATACTTTCTCTAGCTCTTCCATTGGGGGCCCTGTGATTCATCCAATACTTGACTGTGAGCATCCACTTCTGTGTTTGCTAGGCCCCGGCCTAGTCTCACAAGAGACAGCTATATCACGGTCCTTGCAACAAACGCTTGCTAGTGTATGCAATGTTGTCATCGTTTGGAGGCTAATTATGGGATGGATCCCTGGATATGGCAGTCTCTTGATGGTCCATCCTTTTGTCTCAGCTCCAAACTTTGTCTCTGTAACTCCTTCCATGGGTGATTGTTTCCAATTCTAAGAAGGAGCAAAGTGTCCACACTTTGGTCTTCGTTCTTCTTCAGTTTCATGTGTTTTGCAAATTGTACCTTATATCTCGCTATACTAAGTTTCTGGGCTAATATCCACTTATCAGTGAGTACATATCATTTGAGTTCTTTTGTGATTGTGTTACCTCACTCAGGATGATGCCCTCCAGGTCCAACCATTTCCCTAGGAATTTCATAAATTCATTCTTTTTAATAGCTAAGCAGTACTCCATTGTGTAAATGTACCACATTTTTTGTATCCATTCCTCTGTTGAGGGGCATCTGGGTTCTTCCCAGCTTCTAGCTATTATAAATAAGGCTGCTATGAACATAGTGGAGCATGTGTCCTTCTTACCGGTTGGGACATCTTCTGGGTATATGCCCAGGAGAGGTATTGTGGGATCCTCCGGTAGTACTATGTCCAATTTTCTGAGGAACCACCAGACTTATTTCCAGAGTAAAGCCAAATACTTGAAAAACTTAGAAATATAAGAAAAATACTTGTTATTAATGTTTATGAGAAGGGACTTGTATCTACAGTAAAATTTAAGAATAACTCAGTAACCAAGAGAAAAACCTGAGCAAAGGGTCTGAAGTGTAATTTCAATCAAAAAAATATTAACAATTATCAATTTACATATAAACAAAAAATCACCATGAATAAATAACTGCAGCTTTGACTACAATTTTAAGAACTGGTCTTAGGAGTGTAGTACAGCAGTAGAGTACTAAAGTCAGTTGGTAAGAATGAGGAGAAACTAAAAGTCTCAAATATTGCTTGTGAGACTGTAAAATGGTACTGGTGTTCTGAAACAAACAAACATTTAGACAGTTCCTTCAGTGTTAAACATAGAACCTAGCTCTCTCTATTCCAGCAATTCTAAGAGAAAATGAATCTATAAAAATTCTATACATTATTATACATTGCAATATTATTTAGAACAGCCAGAAACTGGAAACATGCCAAAAATCCATCAACTAAGGAATGAAGCAATATATAGTAGTATAGCTACATGATGAATTAATAATTCAACCATACAGAGAATATGTTACAATACAAAATTAACATTGAAAATGTTACTCCAAATGAAATGAGCCTGTCATAAAAATTCACATACTGGATGAATAATAGAGTCATTCATGGAATATCCAAAGGAAAAATATCTATAGAGACAAGAGTTGTCAAGGTCTTAGGGAGAAAATGAGAAGTGACTGTTAATGTATATAGGATTTTGGATGACAAATGGTTTTGAAGTTTAATGGTTATTATAGAGCTGTGATTATCTTCAAAATATTTGCATTTAACACTGTAGACAGAAGGCTGTGACTAGAGTTCATTTCTAGGCCTTCGATTGTATTCCACTGATCTAACTGTCTGTCACTGTACCAATACCATGCAGTTTTTGTCACAATTGCTCTGTAGTACAGCTTGAGGTCAGGGATGGTGATTCCACCAGAAGTTCTTTTATTGTTGAGAATAGTTTTTGCTATCCTAGGTTTTTTTATTATTCCAGATGAATTTGCAAATTGCCCTTACTTACTATGTGAAGAATTGAGTTGGAATTTTGATGGGGATTGCATTGAATCTGTAGATCGCTTTCAGCAAGATGGTCATTTTTACTATATTAATTCTGCCAATCCATGAGCATGGAAATCTTTCCATCTTCTGAGATCTTCAATTTCTTTCTTCAGAGACTTGAAGTTCTTAGCATACAGATCTTTCACTTCCTTAGTTAGAGTCACACCAAGATATTTTATATTATTTGTGACTATTGTGAAGGGTGTTATTTCCCTAATTTCTTTCTCAGCCTGTTTATCCTTTGTGTAGAGAAAGGCCACTGAGTTGAGTTAATTTTATATCCTGCTACTTTAGTGAAGTTGTTTATCAGCTTTAGGAGTTCTCTGGTGAAATTTTTTGGGACACTTAAGTATACTATCATATCATCATGCAAATAGTGATATATTGACTTCTTCCTTTCCAATTTGTATTCCCTTGATCTCCTTTTGTTGTCTAATTGCTCTGGCTAGGACTTCAAGTACTATTTTGAATAGGTAGGGAGAAACTGGTAGCCTTATCTAGTCTGAGATTTAGTGGGTTTGCTTCTAGTTTCACTCCATTTAGTTTAATTTGGCTACTGGTTTGTTATATATTGCTTTTACTGTATCTAGGTATAAGCCTTGAATTCCTGATCTTTCCAAGATTTCTATCATGAAAGAGTGTTGGATTTTTTCAAATCCTTTCTCAGTATCTAATGAGATGATGATGTGTTTTTTTTATTTTGAGTTTGTTTATATAGTGGATTACATTGATGGATTTCCATATGTTGAACTATCCATGCATGCCTGGGATGAAGCCTACTTGATTATGATGGATGATCTTTTTGATGTGTTCTTGGATTCAGTTTGAGAGATTTCAGTGAGTACTTTTGGATGAATATCCAGAATGGAAATTGGTTTAACATTCTGTTTTTTGTTGGGTCTTTGTGTGGTTTAGAGTCAGAGTAATTCTGGCTTCATAGAACGAATTGGGTAGAGTACCTTCTGTTTCTATTTTATGGAATAGCTTGAGGAGTATTGATATTAGGTCTTCTTTGAAGGTCTGATAGAGCTTTGCACTAAACCCATCTGGTCCTGGGCTTTTTTTGGTTGGGAGACTATTAATGACTGCTTCTATTTCTTTAAGGGATATGGGAATGTTTATATCATTATTCTGACCCTGATTTATATTTGGTACCTGGTATCTGTCTAGAAAATTGTCCATCTCACCCAATTTTTCTAGTTTTGTGGAGTATAGACTTTTGTAGTAGGATCTGATTATCATTTTGATTTCCTGATAGTCTCTTATGTCTCCGTTTTCTTTTCTGATTTTGTTAATTAGGATACTGTCCTTGTGCCCTCTATTAGTATGGCTAAGGGTTTCTCTAATTTTTTTTTATTTTCTCAAAGAGCAAGCTCCTTGTTTGGTTGATTCTTTGTATAGTTCTTTTTGTTTTTACTTGGTTGATTTCAGTCCTGAGTTTGATTATTTCCTGCCATCTACTCCTCTTGGGTGAATTTGCTTCTTTTTGTTCTAGAGCTTTCAGGTGTGATGTCAAGCTCCTAGTATATGCTCTCTCTAGATTCTTTTTGGAGGCATTCAGAGCTATGAATTTTCCTCTTAGGACTGCTTTCATTGTGTCCCATATCTTTGGGTATGTTGTGACTTCATTTTCATTAAACTCTAAAACGTCTTTAATTTCTTTCTTAATTTCTTCCTTGACAAAGTTATCAGCTTCCACATATATGTGGAATTTCTATCATTTATGTTGTTATTGAAGATCAGCCTTAGTTCATGGTGATCTAATAGGATGCATGGGATTATTTCAATTTTTTTTATCTGTTGAGGCCTGTTTTGTGACTGAATATATGGTCAGTTTTGCAGAAGGTACCATGAGGTCCAGAGAAGAACGTATATTCTTTTGTTCTAGGATAAAATATTCTATAGATATCTGTTAAATCCATTTGTTTCATAACTTCTGTTAGTTTCACTGTGTTTCTGTTTAGTTTCTGTTTCCATAATCAGTCCATTGCTTAGAGTGGGGTGTTGAATTCTCCCACTATTATTGTATGTGGTGCAATGTATGCTTTGAGCTTTAATACAGTTGCTTTTATGAATGTGGATGCCCTTGAATTTGGAGCATAGATGTTCAGAATTGAGAGTTCATCTTGGTAAATTTTACCTTTGGTGAGTATGAAGTGTCCCTCCTTATCTTTTTTGATATCTTTAGGTTGAAAGTCGTTTTTTTTCGATATTAAAATGGCTACTCCAGCTTGTTTCTTGAGACCATTTGTTTGGAAAATTGTTCAAGGACCTTCACATAAAACAAGAGAGCCTGAAACTTATAGAGGAGAAAATGGGGAAAAGCCTCAAACATATGGGCACAAGGGAAAAATTCCTTAACAGAACACCAATTGCTTGGGCTGTAAGATCAAGAATAGACAAATGGAACCTCATAGAATTGCAAAGCTTCTGGAAGGCAAAGGACACTGTCAATAAGACAAAAAGGCAACCAGCATATTGGGATAAGATCTTTACCAATCCTAAATCTGATAGAGGGCTAATATCCAACATATACAAAGAACTCAAAAAGTTAGACTCTGAAGAACCCAATAACCCTATTAAAAATGCAGTATAGATCTAAACAAAAAATTCTCAATCGAGGAAGCACCTAAAAAAATGTTCAACATCCTTGGTCATCATGGAAATGCAAATCAAAACAACCCTGAGATTCCACCTCACACCAGACAGAATGGCAAAGAAATAAAACCCAGGTGACAGCAGTGCTGGCAAGGATGTGGAGACAGAGGAACAATGCCCTATTGCTAGTGTGATTGCAAGCTGTTACTCTGGAAATCAGTTTGGGGATTCCTCAGAAAACTGGACCAGAGAACCCAGCAATACCACTTCTAGACATAAACCCAGAAGATGCTCCAACATGTAATAAGAACACATGTTCCGCTATGTTCATAGCAGCCTTATTTATAATAGCCAGAGGCTGGAAAGAACCTAGATGTACCCCCAACAGAGGAATAGATACCGAAAATGTGGTACATTTAGACAATGGAGTACTACTCAGCTATTAAAAACAATGAATTTATGAAATTCTTAGGCAAATGGATAGATCTGGAGGATATCATCCTGAGTGAGGTAACCCAATCACAAAAGAGCACACATGATATGCACTCACTGATAAGTGGATATTAACCCAGAAGCTAGGAATATCCAAGGTACAATTCACAAAACACATAAACCTCAAGAAGAAGGAAGGCCAAAGTGAAGATACTTCAATCCTTCTTAGAAGGGGGAACAAAATACCCATGGGAGGAGTTATAGAAACAAAATGTTGAGCTGAGACTGAAAGAACTACCATTCAGAGACTGCCCCACCTGGGGATCCATCTCATATATACCCTCCAATCCCAGACACTATCGTGGATGCTAACAAGTGCTTGCTGACAGAAGTCTGATAACGCTGTCTCCTGAGAGACTCTGCCAGTGCCTGACAAATACAGTGGATGCTCACAGCCATCCATTGGATCCAGCACAGGGTCCCCAATGAAGGAGCTAGAGAAAGTAACCAAGGTGCTGAAGGGGTTTGCAGCTCCATAGGAGAAACAACAATATAAACTCACTATTACCCCCAGAGCTCCCTGGGACTAAACCACCAATCAAAGAAAACACATGGTGGGACTCATGGCTCCAGCTGTATATGTAGCAGAAGATGGCCTAGTCAGTCATCAATGGGAGGAGAGTCCATTGGTCCTGTGAAGGTTTATGCCCCAATATAGGGCATAGAATGTCAGGGCCAGGAAGTAGAACTGGATGGGTTGGTGAGCAGAAGGAGGAGTGAGGGGATAGGGGCTTTTTTGAAGGGAAAATCAGGAAAAGGACTAACATTTAAAATGTAAATGAAGAAAATATCTAATTAAAAAAATCTCTAAAAGGTAAAACAAACAAAAAAACCCACAAGACACAAGACTCTTTTCAAAGGAAGGGGTTTGGTTTGGTTTGGTTTGGTTTGGTTTGGTTTGGTTTGGTTTTGTTAAATTGGGTATTTTATGTATTTACATTTCAAGTCTCATCCCCTTTCCTGGTTTCCCCTTTGGAAACCCTCTATCCCATCCTCCCTCTACCTACTTTTATGAGGGTGCTCTCCCACCCACCCACTCCTGCCTCTCACCCCTGGTATTCCTCTACACTGGGCATCAGCATAGAGCTTTCTCAGAAACAAGGGCCTCTTCTCCCATTGATGCCAGACAAGTCCATCCTCTGCTACATATGTAGCTGGAGCCATGAGTCGCTCCATGTGTACTCTTTGGGTGGTGGTTTAGTCCCTGGAAACTCAGGGGTGGTGGCAGTCTGGTTGCTTTATATTGTTGTTCTTCCTTTGGGTTGCAAACTCCTTCAGCTCCTTTCTCTAACTCCTCCATTGGGGACCGTGTGCTCAAATAAAAGAAAATGAAACTGTAAATGTATCAGTTATTGAAATACAACATGAAAGCTGACTGAATTGTGAAACATTCTTGAAGGAATTGCAACCTGAATAAAAGAATTTTGAATAAACCTACATCATTTCATGCATCTAAGACAACATAATGTGTTCTTTTCTCCCACAGCTCCATACTCTACCAGCTCAGCTATGTTACTAAGAAAACACCAATTGCCATAAGCAGTCCACACAGGAAAACTTCACTTATAAAGATTTTTACCTTCACGAAAAACAGTAAAATTTCAAAACAACAATGGGAAAGCAAATTTATTCTAAGTTAATATTATCTTGATCCAAAACAAAGAAATAAAAGGTAATCAAATTAAGAACTAATGGGATATTTCAAAACAATTAAATAATGTTGGTTACTTGCATAAAATTTTGGTTTCAAATGCTATTAAAATTAAAACTATATACTAAATTAAAGAGAAGAGTAAATTCATGAAAGAGCAAGCAGAAAAATAAAGAAAATGTCTCCAAAGGATTCTTCAAGCATCAGTAAGCTATTTTACTGTGAAAATATGACATTCATTTAACTTTTAAAGAGGAACAAGGAACTCCTTTTTTGGTTGGAGCATAAATCAAAGCATTAATGGTATATTTTCTACAGAGGAGAGAATTTTTTTAATCTAGTATTTTTTAAATTTAAAAGAGAATGCATAAATCTGAAAAAAGTAATTTTAATAGTCACAGATTTACATAGTAACAGAAGAAAGTGTGTTTTACAAACAAATATCCTTCCATATTACAAGTTTCAGAGTGACAGAAGCATATACATCACAAGTTATTATCACTACAAATATCTCCTTTCCTACTAATACCAGTTAGGCAATGATCACATGAATGCATTGTTACACCTTTCTTCTCTTAAACAAAAAACAAAGATAAACACTTGAAACCAATTTTTTTGCCTTCCTTTAATTTCTTTTAGGACTCCCCGATCACAACTTCCAGGCAACATCACTTTACCCTTTTATTGCATTGGAAATAAAAATGGCATCTCAATATTTATTGAATTATAATCAGGTTTCTGAGTTCTAATGCCCACATATGTCTAGTATAACTGAGTTTATTCCATAATTGAATCAACAACCATATATTATCATTTATTCTTTTACCACAAACTTTGATAGTTACCTTTGAATAATCTTGATATTATTAAATAATGTATGAAATAATCAGCAGTTATATCTGTAGATGAGTTGCTGGATTTTGGAGGTAAAGAGAATTTACAGACACAATAAGATAAATTTTTACAGCCCAATAAAATACTTAAATATTTTATCTCATTTTCTACTGAAATTTGTTTATGTTTGAGAGTGGGTTTTATTGTTATCAGCACTGTTGTGCTACTTTGAATAACAGCAAAGAAATTTAACTACAAATGTAGCTATAATTTGAAAAGTTTATATGGAACTGAGCATTTAAAGATTTGTTTTAAAATTCTTCCATTGAATTCTATGGCCCACCCACCCTTTTTAATATTTCAAAAGCCAAAGGATATTCATTAGTGTTGATGGGAATAAGACAGGTAATGGATACTTTAGACACATTTCTTAAAACACCTTTCTAATTCTGAATAAACAAAATATGAGGAACAAACAGTAAATAATTTTCAAGAGAAATATTCTCATCTTCCAGCTTCTTATAGTAGTTATATGATTGTTCCTGTTTGGCTATTGTAACCATCCAATATCTGTCATTCGAACTTACTGTGAAAAGTTTTCTGGATCTTCCTGTATTACCAATTTTAATATATTGAAGGTAGAACAGAAAATGCATCTTAGAATTATTACTAAAATGATTTTTAACCTATGGATCTCCAGAAACCTTGTTTTGAACCTCCTTAGTTGAGCTCTCTTGTTTTTAAGGATATTTTCCCTATGGAGTACTTCTCAAGTGAATGAGAACTTAAAATGCTTTTTTGTTACAAACGATTATTTTTTGCATTTGACTAAAAATTGTTATTAAAAAAATGTCGACCTTCGGGGCCAGAGGACAGGTGTCCGCCCGGCCCAGGAGGCTTCTGCCTCAGGTTCTGCGGAAGCCACCTTTGTTCCTGGACTCCGAGGCGGGCAGTCTGCAGGTGAGAGTGTGGACTACAGAGGCTAGCAGCTCCTGGGACAGGCAAGAGCCACAGGGCTTCTGAAGCATCACCATTTTCGGCTCCAGACAACAAGCCACCTTCCTAGCCAAAGGACAGGTGTACGCTCAGCCCAGGTGGCTTCTGCCTCAGATTCCGTGGCAGCCATCTCAGTTCTGAGACTCCGCCGCGGGCAGTCTGCACAGGTGAGAATGTGGACTACAGAGGCTAACAGCTTCTGGGACAGGCTGGAGCCACAGAGCTTCTGGGGCAGCACCGTTTACGAGCTCCAGACATCCAACCACCTTCCTGGCCAGAGGAAATGTGTCCACCCAGCCTGGGAGGCCTTTACCTCAGGATCTGCGGAAGCATCTTGGTTTCAGGACACCGCGGAAAGTAGTCTACACAGGTGAGAGTGTAGACTACTGAAACAACGGCCTCTGTGACAGGCCAAAGCAACACAGCTTCTCGGAAAGATCCTGTTTTGGGCCTTCATCTTCAGCCAGGAGGAGGTCCAAACACCAGATAACTGTGCACTTTCCCTGAAAGAGGAGAGCTTGCCTGCAGAGACTGCTCTGACCACTGAAACCCGGAGAAGGGAGCTAGTCCCCCAGGTCTGCTGATAGAGGGTAACAAAATCACCAGAGGAACAATCTCTAAACAGAGACAACTCTAACAACTAATGCCAGAGATTACCAGATGGCAAAAGGTAAACGTAAGAATCTTACTAACAGAAACCAGGAGCACTCACCATCATCAGAACCCAGCACTCCCACTTCGCCCAGTCCAGGGCAACCCAACACACATGAAAAGCTAGACCTGGATTTAAAAGCATATCTCATGATGATGGGAGGGGACATCAAGAATGATTTTAATAACTCACTTAAAGAAATAAAGGAGAACATTGCTAAAGAGTTACAAGTCCTTAAAGAAAAACAGGAAAACACAACCAAACAAGTAGAAGTCCTTATAGAAAAACAGGAAAACACAACCAAACAGGTGATGGAAATGAACAAAACCATACTAGACCTAAGAAGGGAAGTAGACACAGTAAAGAAAACCCAAAGTGAGGCAACGTTGGAGATAGAAACCCAAGGAAAGAAATCTGAAACCATAGACGTGAGCATCAGCAACAGAATACAAGAGATGGAAGAGAGAATCTCAGGTGCAGAAGACTCCATTGAGAACATGGGCACAAAAATCAAAGAAAATACAAAATGCAAAAGGATCCTAACTCAAAACATCCAGGAAATCCAGGACACAATGAAAAGACCAAACCTACGAATAATAGGAGTGGATGAGAATGAAGATTTTCAACTCAAAGGACCAGCAAATATATTCAACAAAATTATAAAAAAAAAAAAAAAAAAAAAAAAACTTCCCAAATCTAAAGAAAGAGATGCCCATGAACATACAAGAAGCCTACAGAACCCCAAATAGACTGGACCAGAAAAGAAATTCCTCCAGACACATAATAATCAGAACAACAAATGCACTAAATAAAGATAGAATACTAAAAGCAGTAAGGGAAAAAGGTCAAGTAACCTATAAAGGCAAGCCTATCAGAATTACACCAGATTTTTCACCAGAGACTATGAAAGCCAGAAGAGCCTGGACAGATGTTATACAGACACTAAGAGAACACAAATTCCAGCCCAGGCTACTATACCCAGCCAAACTCTCAATTACCATAGATGGAGAAACCAAAGTATTCCATGACAAAACCAAATTCACACATTATCTTTCCAAGAATCCAGCCCTTCAGAGGATAATAACAGAAAAAAACCAATACAAGGACAGAAACAACGCCCTAGAAAAAGCAAGACGGTAATCCCTCAACAAACCTAAAAGAAGACAGCCACAAGAACAGAATGCCAACTCTAACAACAAAAATAAAAGGAAACAACAATTACTTTTCCTTAATATCTCTTAATATCAATGGACTCAACTCCCCAATAAAAAGATATAGACTAACAAACTGGCTACACAAACAAGACCCAACTGTTTGCTACCTACAGGAAACTCATCTCAGGGAAAAAGACAGACACTACCTCAGAGTAAAAGGCTGGAAAACAATTTTCCAAGCAAATGGTGTGAAGAAACAAGCTGGAGTAGCCATTCTAATATCTAATAAAATTGACTTCCAACCCAAAGTAATCAAAAAAGACAAGGAGGGGCACTTTATGTTCATCAAAGGTAAAATCTCCCAAGAGGAACTCTCAATTCTTAATATCTATGCTCCAAATACAAGGGCAGCCACATTCATTAATGAAACTTTAGTAAAGCTCAAAGCACACATTGCACATCACACAATAATAGTGGGAGACTTCAACACATCACTTTCACCAATGGACAGATCATGGAAACAGAAACTAAACAGCGACACAGTGAAACTAACAGAAGTGATGAAACAAATGGACTTAACAGATAACTACAGAACATTTTATCCTAAAACAAAAGGATATACCTTCTTCTCAGCACCCCATGGTACCTTCTCCAAAATTGACCACATAATTGGTCACAAAACAAGCCTCAACATATACAAAAATATTGAAATTGTCCCATGCATCCTATCAGATCACCATGGACTAAGGCTGATCTTCAATTACAACATAAACTATGGAATGCCAAACTTCACATAGAAACTGAACAACACACTTCTCAATGATACCTCGGTCAAGGAAGAAATAAAGTAAGAAATTAAGGACTTTTTGGAGTTTAATGAAAATGAAGCCACAACATATCCAAACTTATGGGACACAATGAAAGCATTTCTAAGAGGAAAACTCATAGCTCTGAGTGCCTCCAAAAAGAAACTAGAGAGAGCACACATTAGCAGCCTGACAACACACCTAAAAGCTCTTGAACAAAAGGAAGCAAATTCACCCAAGAGGAGTAGAAGAAAGGAAATAATCAAACTCAGGGGTGAAATCAACCAAGTGGAAACAGGAAGAACTATTCAACGAATCAACCAATCGAGGAGCTAGTTCTTTGAGAAAATCAAGAAGATAGATAAACCCTTAGCCAGACTCACGAGAGGACACAGGGAAAGCATCCTAATTAATAAAATCAGAACTGAAAAGGGAAACATAACAACAGATCCTGAAGAAATCCATAACACCATCAGATCCTTCTACAAAAGGCTATACTCAACAAAACTGGAAAACCTGGATGAAATGGACAAGTTTCTAGACAGATACAAGGAACCAAAGTTAAATCAAGATCAGGTTGATAATCTAAACAGTCCTATATCCCCTACAAAAATAGAAGCAGTCATTAATAGTCTCCCAACCAAAAAATGCCCAGGACCAGATGGGTTTAGTGCAGAGTTCTATCAGACCTTCAAAGAAGATCTAATCCCAGTTCTTCACAAACTATTCCACAAAATAGAAACAGAAGGTACTCTACCCAACTCATTCTATGAAGCCACAATTACTCTGATACCTAAACCACAAAAAGACCCACAAAGATAGAGAACTTCAGACCAATTTCCCTTATGAATATCAATGCAAAATTCCTCAATAAAGTTCTTACTAACCAAATCCAAGAACACATCGAAATAATCACCCATCCTTACCAAGTAGGTTTCATCTCAGGGATGCAGGTGTGGTTCAGTATTCGGAAATCCATCAACGTAATCCAGTATATAAACAAACTCAAAACCACATGATCATCTCATTAGACGCAGAGAAAGCATTTGACAAAATCCAACACCTATTCATGATAAAAGTCTTGGAAAGATCAGGAATTCAAGGCCCATACCTAAACATGATAAAAAGCAATCTACAGCAAACCAGTAGCCAGCATCAAAGTAAATGGTGAGAAGCTGGAAGAAATCCCACTAAAATCAGGGACTAGACAAGGCTGTCCACTCTCTCCCTACCTATTCAACATTGTACTTGAAGTCCTAGCCAGAGCAATTCGACAACAAAAGGAGATCAAGGGGATACAAATTGGAAAGGAAGAAGTCAAAGTATCACTTTTTGCAGATGATATGATAATATATATAAGTGACCCTAAAAATTCCACCAGAGAACTCCTAAGCCTGATAAACAGCTTCAATGAAGTAGCTGCATATAAAATTAACTCAAACAAGTCAATGGCCTTTCTCTACACAAAGGATAAACAGGCTGAGAAAGAAATTAGGGAAACAACACCCTTCTCAATAGTCACAAAAATATATAAAATATCTTGGCGTGACTCTAACTAGGGAAGTGAAAGATCTGTATGATAAGAACTTCAAGCCTCTGAAGAAAGAAATTAAAGAAGATCTCAGAAGATGGAAATATCTCCCATGCTCATGGATTGGCAGGATCAATATAGTAAAAATGGCTATCTTGCCAAAAGAAATCTACAGATTCAATGCAATCCCCATCAAAATTCTAACTCAATTCTTCAACGAATTAGAAAGGGCAATCGGCAGATTCATCTGGAATAACAAAAAACCTAGGATAGCAAAAACTCTTCTCAAGGATAAAAGAACCTCTGGTGGAATCACCATGCCTGACCTAAAGCTGTACTACAGAGCAATTGTGATAAAAACTGTATGGTACTGTTATAGTGACAGACAAGTAGACCAATGGAATAGAATTGAAGACCCAGAGATGAACCTACACACCTATGGTCACTTGATCTTTGACAAGGGAGCTAAAACCATCCAGTGGAAAAAAGACAGCATTTTCAACAAATGGTGCTGGCACAACTGGCTGTTATCATGTAGAAGAATGCAAATTGATCCATTCCTATCTCCTTGTACTAAGGTCAAATCTAAGTGGATTAGGGAACTCCACATAAAACCAGAAACACTGAAACTTATAGAGGAGAAAGTAGGGAAAAGCCTTGAAGATATGGGTACATGGGAAAAATTCCTGAATAGAACAGCAATAACTTGTGCTGTAAGATCGAGAATCGATAAATGGGACCTCATAAAATTGCAAATATTCTGCAAGGCAAATGACACCGTCAATAAGACAAAAAGACCACCAACAGATTGGGAAAGGATCTTTACCTATCCCAAATCAGATAGGGGACTAATATCCAATATATATAAAGAACTCAAGAAGGTGGACTCCAGAAAATCAAATAACCCCATTAAAAAAATGGGGCTCAGTGCTGAACAAAGAATTCTCACCTGAGGAATACTGAATTGCAGAGAAGGACCTGAAAAAATGTTCAACATCCTTAATCATCAGGGAAATGCAACTCAAAACAACCCTGAGATTCCACCTCACACCAGTCAGAATGGCTAAGATCAAAAATTCAGGTGACAGCAGATGCTGGCAAGGATGTGGAGAAAGAGGAACACTCCTTCATTGTCGGTGGGATTGCAAGCTTGTACAACCACTTTGGAAATCAGGCTGGCGGTTCCTCAGAAAATTGGACATAGTACTACCGGAGGATCCCGCAATACCTCTCCTAGGCATATATGAGAAAATGTCCCAACCGGTAAGAAGGGCACATGCTCCACTTGTTCATAGCAGCCTTATTTATAATAGCCAGAAGCTGGAAAAAACCCAGATGCCCTCAACAGAGGAATGGATACAGAAAATTTGGTACATTTACACAATGGAGTACTGCTCAGCTATTAAAAAGAATGAATTTATGAAATTCCTAGGCAAATGGACGGACCTGGAGGGCATCATCCTGAGTGAGGTAACCCAATCACAAAGGAACTCACACAATATGTACTCACTGATAAGTGGATATTAGCCTAGAAACTTAGGATACACAAGATATAAGATACAATTTGCTAAACGCATGAAACTCAATAAGAACGAAGACCAAAGTGTGGACACTTTGCCCCTTCCTAGAAATGGGAACAAAGCACCCATGGAAGGAGGTACGGAGACAAAATTTGAAGCTGTGTCGAAAGGATGGACCATCTAGTGATTGCCATATCCAGGGATCCATCCCATAATCAGCTTCCAAACGCTGACACCATTGCATACACTAGCAAGATTTTGCTGTAAGGACCCAGATATAGCTGTCTCTTGTGAGACTATGCCGGGGCCTAGCAAACACAGAAGTAGATGCTCACAGTCAGCTATTGGATGGGTCACATGGCCCCCAATGGAGGAGCTAGAGAAAGTACCCAAGGAGCTAAAGGGAACTGCAACCCTATATGTGGAACAACAATATGAACTAACCAGTACCCCAGAGCTCTTGTCTCTAGCTGCATATGTATCAAAAGATGGCCTAGTCAGCCATCACTGGAAAGAGAGGCCCTTTGGACTTGCAAACTTTATATGCCCCAGTACAGGGGAACGCCAGGGCCAAAAAGGGGGAGTGGGTGGGTAGGGGATTGGGGGTGGGTGGGTATGGGGGACTTTTGGGATAGCATTGGAAATGTAAACGAGGAAAATACCTAATAAAAAAATAAAATAAAATGTCTTCACATATCTGACACATACCCGATCAAATGAAATTTAGAAATCTGTGTTCAATTCATTTGGAAATGTATTCCATATATATGTCTGTGCATGTGAGTCTGTATAGAGCATCTTAATTCTTTTCCTTTCCTTTCTCTCTGGTTCACATAGAGTTAACCAGCTGAGAGTGTGCTTAAGCAATAAATCCTTTATCTAATCACCCTGCTGCTAGCAACAAGTGTTAATACATGCAGAAGTCAGGTCTCAGACTAACTTAAAGTCAAGCTAGACATACGTTTTTATAAAAAGCAACTCTACTCTCAAGAGAGACCAAGATTTGCCGCACAAAGTGAGACACAAAAAGTAAAGGAGAAAGTAGAGAATTCTTGTTGGGAAGAATTGTTTCAGTGAAAGAAGAAAGTATTTGGGACAAAAATCCATTCTATACATGAAAAATTGTCAAGAAATGAATATTATTATCTGAGAATGTGGAGGAATAAGGATGGTTACCAGTTTTCAAGAGAAAGAGCCTGAGATTGGCATTTGAAACAAATATGCTGTTGCACTAAAGAGATAATTTGATTCAGTTTCTGGTCCTGAATCCAAAGCAGGACTTGCCATTGTGGTACTGGTCTTTTGCCTCCAACACAACTTCCTTTGACATAGAGCTAGAGATTTCAGAGTATTTGCTGAGAATATAAGATAACAAACTTGATGAGTCTCTTATTGATTGATGAGGAGATTATTACATGGAAAAATATTCACAGTATGCAAGGGATGAGGTATGATGCAAAGGTCGATACACAAAGGAGAGAAAGTGCTATCAATAATCTATCACAAGCATAGAATTCTTGTATTATTGGGGTGGTAAAGGTATATAGATAAAGGCAGAAAGTATGTTTTGTGGATGAGATGCTTAATTTAAGATCTGAGATATATAATTAGTAAAGACAATAATATAACTAAGTTTTTCATTGGGTTGCTGAGTGAGAGGAAAGTCTAGAGAACTGGAAAATAAGAGTTTGAGCAATCAAAACACATGAAACTCAAGAAGTAGGAAGACCAAAGTGTGGATATCTTGATCCTTCTTAGAAGGGGGAACAAAATACTCATGGAAGGAGTTACAGAGACAAAGTTCAGAGCAGAGACTGAAGGAATGACCATCCAGAGACTGTCCCACCTGAGGATCCATCCCATAAACAACCACCAAAACAAGACACTATCGTGGATTGCCAACAAGGGCTTGCTGACAGAAGTCTGATAAAGCTGTCTCCTGAGAGGCTCTGCCAGTGCCTGACAAATACAGAAGTGGATGCTCACAGCCATCCATTGAACGGAGCACAGGGTCCCCAATGAAAGAGCTAGAGAAAGGACCCAAGGAGCTGAAGGGGTTTGCAGCCCCATAGGAGGAAGAACAATATGAACTAACCAGTACCCCCCAGAGCTCCCAGGGACTAAACCACCAAGCAAAGAAAACACATGGTGGGACTCATGGCTCCAGCTGCATATGTAGCAGAAGATAGCCTAGTCAGTCATCAATGGGAGGAGAAGCCCTTGGTCCTGTGAGGGTTCTATGCCCTAGTATAGGGGAGTGCCAGGGCCAGGAAACAGGAGTGGATGGGTTGAGGAGCAGGGGGGATAAGGAGGGGATAGGGGATTTTTGGAGGGGAAACTAGGAAAGGGAATAACATTTGTAATGTAAATAAATAAAATATCTAATAAAAAATTTTAAAAAGAGTTTGAGCAATTAACTAAAGTATAGAGAATACTTAAAATAATATTTTTGGATATGGAAATTATGGCATACTGGAGTGTTGTTTGGAAAAATAAGAATGATACAGGCTAAACCCCTAAATGGTAGTAGATTTATAGATATAGGCAATTGATAGCAAAGAGGAGATATTGAATATCATACATATGAAAAAGTAGTAGGAACATATGGGCATGCTGCTATGTGTGTGCGTAGAGTTAGAGGAAGTAAGTCTGACATCTATGTCATCTCTTGGCATCCAGGCCCATAGTAAACAGGTACTGGGGAGGTAGAAATTACATGAGAGATGGCTCCAGTAGCATCATTTTCCAAGTCTTTCACTCCATCTGATTAGGTCTTAAATTCTATATCATGTTTTCTGAAACCCAGTGCTTTTTTATTATTTAAAGATT
This sequence comes from Mus musculus, assembly GCF_000001635.26. Taxonomy (NCBI): domain Eukaryota; kingdom Metazoa; phylum Chordata; class Mammalia; order Rodentia; family Muridae; genus Mus; species Mus musculus. Next base: position 90,218,619 of record NC_000084.6, read on the forward strand.
AATTAATTAATTAATTTACATCCAGATCATAGGCTTTCTTCTCTCTCCTCTTCTCTCCCTTCATTCTCTCCTCTTCTCTCCATTCACCCTTTTGTCCTCAGAGAAGGGGAAGCCATACCTTGGGTACCAATCCATCCTGGAACAACAGTCAGTGTAAGACAAATGTCATCCTTTCCAATTGAAGTCAGAGAAGGAAGCCCAGCTAGGGGAAAGGGATCCAAAGATAGGCAGCAGAGTCAGAGACAGCCCCTCCTCCAATTGTTAGGGAACCCACATGAACACCAAGCTACACATCTGCTATAGGGGCATAGGTCCAGCCAAAGCATGTTCTTTGGATGGTGGTTCAGTCTCTGTGAGCCTCCCATTGGCTAAGGTTAGTTGACTCTGTAGGTCTTTTTGTGGTCTCATTGACATGTTGGGCTTCCTCAATCCTTCCCTCCACTCTTCCACAAGACTCCCTGAGCTTCACCTAATGTTTGGTCATGGGTCTATGCATCTGTTTCCATCAGCTGCTTGATGAAGCCTCTCAGAAGACAGTTATGCTAGGCTCTTTTCTTCAAGCATAGCAGAATATCATTCATAGTGTCAGGAGTTGGCTCTCACCCCTGGGATGGGTCTCAAGTTAGGCCACTCATTGGTTAGCCATTCCCTCAATCTCTGCTACATCTTTATCCCTGCACATCTTGTAGGCAGGACAAATTTTGGGCAAAAGTTTTGTGGATGGGTACCAATCTACCCTGGAACATCAAGTCACTGTAAGACTAAGGCCATCCTATCCCACTGAAGTTAGAGAAGGCACCCCAGCTTCTATGGGTTGGTGTGCCTCTCCCTTCACTAGAAGTCCTGCCTGACTATAGGAGGTGGCCACTTCAAGCTTCATATTCCCCACTGTTAGGAGTCTCAGCTAGGGTTACCCCCACAGACTCCCAGGAGCCTCTCCCATTCCACGTCTCTGGATTGTCCCAGAAACGACCTTCACTGATTTCTGTTCTCTCTTCTAGTCCTCTTCCCTCCCACTTCTCCACACCTTATCTTCTCCCCCTCAACCCTGCTAACCTCCCCACCACCTCTCCCACCTAGTTTCCTCCCTCCATCTACCACTGATGTACATTTTATTTCCATTTCTGAATGAGATTCAAGCACCCTCCTGATTCAAGCACCCTCCTTTGGGCCCTCCTTGTTATTTCTTTATTTACATTGCTAATTTTATCCCCTTTCCTCATTTCCCCTCTGAAAACCCCCCTATCCTCTTATCTGGGCTTCTTTCCACAGTCCCTACTACACTCCAAGCTCAACTGGATTTCAGCTTCTTTTTTACTCTTTTTTTTTTCCTGGCCTTGTATCCACTGAAGAACATTCACTGTTTCTCCAACTTCCATCCATCTGCTCCCTTTCCTTGACTTTGCTGATAGCTAGTCAATTTAACCTTAAACTTTATGTTCCTTGTTGTTTGTATCTTTAGCCAAGTACCTTTTTAGTGAAACTAAGTAGTTATGCCTTGTTTCCCCAACATGATACCAGTTTTCAGAAAGATACTTTTCATTGTCTGTTTTCTTAAGAGGATTGTAAATTCTATGAAAGCAGAAACTACATTCATTCACATATATCTACATGTTTGCACCATGGAAGTAAGTGAGCTTAGCATTTTTGCACAGTATTGTATTTTCATTTCAAAAGTAAAGGCCCAGAATATAATAAGAACTTGGTGCATAGTTCTTCATTTAACTATTTTTACTATTAATTTACTTCTTTTGTTTGTTTTGCTGCTTGTATGTATGTATATTAAAAAGCATGTTTATTGCATTGCATTTGTGTAGAAGATAAAACAGTTTCCTAGAGTTTGTGATTTTTGGGATTAAGCTAAGGTTGTCAGAACTGACTCTAAGTGCCTTTATCTACTGAACCATCCAATTGGTCCTATGGTCTTACGTTCAGAATTTTTTTATGAAGATAAATGACTTTAATTCACCCTTTATTTTGTGACATCATCACTAGTGAATTAACACTCTTGGCAATATCAGACTTACCCATCCCTCGAGGAAAAAAGCAATGATTTATGAAATAATTATATTCTAAAGTTACTTTGTTTACAACCTGTCACCTTATCCATTAACAAGTCAATCAAATGTTTAGCCATGCTATAATGTGTAATATCGAACATAACATTATATTAAAGCAACTGTCACAAGCTTAACATGAAAATATGCATGAACCAGTGACTTGCACCTGGGAATAACATTCATAGCCATGAAAGGAAACTTATATGTACATATGGAAAGTCCCATTTCCAGAAGGATCCATCTTAACATGATACAAATTTGAGGAGTGAGATGTCAATCAAGAAAGAGATGTCTTAATAGTTAAAAAGGCATACTGCTTCTATAGAAGGCCTGAGTAGGCAATTCACAACCACCTCTATTCCAGGAGGATCCAACAGCCTCCTCTGACCTCCAAGAGGAGTAACACACATGAAAACAAACACACACACACAGAGAGAGTGAGAGAGACAGAGACAGAATTAAATAAATCAATCTTTAAAATATATAAAATATAAATTGGAAACTGTGCCTTAGGGGTTTTATTAGAATTGGAAATATGTTTTAATAATAAGTACAAAGTTTCCATGGGATTAAGTAAATAAAATACACCCCTCGTGGTCACCTAATCTATAACTTCATATCAAATAAGGGGTCCAAGAGCTCATGGCTGATAATGTTCCAGTGGCTCATGTCTAATTGTGGTAACTGATTCTTAAAATTCTTTGAACAGTAATAAAAAGGAAAAGGTCTTCAAGTTGAAGAGGGAGTGTTAAGATATGTAAAGAAACAGTTAAAACACATCAATGAAAAACAATGACTTTAATATTTTCTATAGCATACATTTAAATCACACTGGCTCTGTAAAGCAGATGTAATTGTTATGAAAATCTCTCTGGATTAACTATTGAGAGACACAGACATTTTTTAGAATACATAAATTTTTCTACATATAATTGTCATCTCAGGCATTCATAAAATATTTCTGTAATTCTATTGGCTTTTCCCTGGACATGTAATTACATTTTCTTTATTTATTTATTTTGTCTTTTGTCGAGACAGGGTTTCTCTATATAGCCCTGGCTGTCCTGGAACTCACTTTGTAGACCAGGCTGGCCTGGAACTCAGAAATCTGCCTGCCCCTGCCTCCCGAGTGCTGGGATTAAAGGTGTGCGCCACCATGCTCGGCTCATAGTTGCATTTTCTTTGCTAAATGCATATTGCATATACATGTTTTTGTTGTGGATACCTTAGAGACGTTGAATGTTTTACCGTCTGTGTTGCTTTTTTCTCCTAACACCAGATCTCTCACATCCTCAAGGTTGTGCTCATTTTAGTAAGAAAAAGTAAAGAGATCCTAAATGCATCTTTATAGGACTTCTGTTGCTTGATTTTCTTTGTGCTATTTTTTAATTCAGCAAATGAAAACAAAGATTTCTCATGGATTTGAGATTATATTCATCTCTTGTGGCACTGATGAGAATTTCAGATTTTTCTAGTCCTGTTCTCCCAAGATTACAAATAAATTCCAATACCATGATCCCCTAGAATGAAAGTTTTGTCTCTAAGAACATCATTTGACATGTGATGAAGACTTTACAAAGACTTAAGAGTTCACCAATCTAGGATTTTCTGAAATCTTGCTTATGAGCCCACAGTGTCCATAAAATTTTCAAAAAAAAAAAAAAAACCTTAAATACATGTTTTTAAAAGTTAATACATATAAAATAAATATACTTTCTCAAAACTTAATTCTTAGGAGTCTCCTGATTTGTGGTAACCATGCAGTCTTCCATTAAGTAGAATCTTACATGTTGCACACAAAGTGTTTACCTTTCTAATCTCTTAGTGGCGCACTGTTCCACTTCCTCCTGCCATTTTCTGGTAATAATGTTGTAACAAATAGCCCAGTTATTTCTCTTCAGCATCTGTTTGAAAGTATCTTTGTGATATACAAGAATAGATTTAATCAAAATATATTTCACAACAAAGGATGAATTGTATATAACTATTTGTGTAAACTTTTCACAAATTGCCTACATTTTGAAGAAAGAGAATGAGTAGCATGCTAACATACATAAAAGACAATCCATAAACAATTAGAGTTAGAGTTAGATTTGAATGGAACAACAATTTGAAGAGCTACTTTGGTACATACATTGAATATGTAAACATATGTATGTGTGTATATATATATATGTTTACATATTTCTAAATATATAACCATGCTCTGTTCAGTCTGTATGTTACTTATATGTATATGCTGTCAGTGCTGACTGCTTGGTAACCATTAATGCGTTCTTCTCTGGGAAAGACTACTACTTCTACTCTTAGCAATTCTTAGTGCACAGTGGAGGCTACTTAGGTCTTCCCCTGTCCATGTTAACATGGTTATTGCAGTTGTCCTTAATTCAGTTCATGTTTAGTCAGTCACAGTGATAAGAATTTTATGAGTAATTATGGTAAGATTTTTATGAGCTTCTGATATTCCTTGGAGATATAATCTCATCTCAAACTCTCTTATATCCTGGCTCTTACTATCTTTCTACTCCTTCTTGTACACTAATACCTGAGACTCAAACACAGGAGTTGTTTTGTAGATGTTTCCAAATGTAACAATTAATGAAAAAAGAGGCCATTAATTTGAAAGAGGACATGAAGAGGTATTTGGGGTGATTTGGAAGGAGGAAAGGGAAGTGGGAAAGGATGTACTTACGATTTCAAAAACTAAAAGAAATAAATTGTAAGAGAGAGAGAATTAACTTCCTAGAATGCCAAGAATCCTATGTTCTACTAAGGTAGAAAGAGTAAGGGAAAGGTAGGAATGAATGGAAAGGATTAGAAAGAGGAAGGGAAGAAGGCAAGCATAGGATATAGAAGCAGTTCTTGGTTCCCAACCTTTGGGTTGTCCCATTGGAGGTTGAATGACCTTCTCACAAGGATTGCATAAGGCCATCTGAAAATACGTATTTACATTAATATTCATAACCGTTGGGGATAGCCCTGGGGCTAATTACATTTGATGTTAATTCCACTCCCTTGTGAGGGGCTTTGAGCAAGGAATGAGTCAGCACTCAGGTGATTTCCTGTAAACCTGCTTCCCACTTTAATTTGTAAAATAAAGAAGAGCTGATGATTGGGCAGATAAAGGGAAGGTGGAGCAGAATGTTGAAAGAGGGAAGAAGGAGAAAATGGAAGAGGGAGAGGATGCAGAGGAGGAGGAAGAAGAAAAGCGAAGCAGAAAGAAGCACATGGTCTGGAGAAACCACAAGTTCTAAGAGGTCTCATAAGATGTGGAAGATGTTAGTATAACGGTAGATCAGCCCAATCTAGGTGCACAGCATGTATTAATATTAACTGATTTGTGTTTTCATTGCTGGGGCATATTTGGGTTGGAGACTTACCCCACTACATAACTAGCAAAGTCATAGTTATGAAGTAGCAAAAAATAATTTTATAGTTTGGGCTAATCACAACATGAGTATTGAAGAATCACAGCATTGGGAAGATTGAGAACCACTGAGTTAGAAGAAGTGAAGAGGTGATATGGTGGATTCCTTTGGGCTCAGATGCTTATGGCCACTTCTTTGCTAATATTATGCAGTTTATGTCATGGTCATCATTTCTCACCATCATGTAAATTCAAGCACAAAATGGAGAAAGCAATAAAAGTATAAAGAGATTAAAGTTAAAATTTTATTCAAAAGAATAAGCAAAGGATCTAAGTCTAGTAAATCATGGTTAAAGTTACAGGAGGAAGAAAAGATAACCAGTGATTATGATGGAAGCATCTCAATACATTTTGTCTTTAATGCATACGGATTTTACATAGCCATTTTCCACTAAAATACAACTCATAACTTAACCTTACCTGATGATATGCCCTGATTTGTAAAAAATGCCTTTATTTGCCTGATGTAAAAGTTGTCTTAGAGGCTTACTACCTCTGAGTGCTAAACTAGGCCTAGTCCTGGGAACTTCTAGCCTCCATACAACCAATCTAGGCTTAGAATGTTTTCAGCCTCTGAAACTTACTGCTGAATATTTCTCCCTTTCTTGCTTCTGAGCTCTGGCTGGCTGGTTCAACTCAGCTGTTCTGGTTTAAACTTCTCTTCAAGCTGACTGATTCTGTCTAGCATCTCTCAGTTTCTCCTAAGTTGCTCTGCTTGGCTTCAAACTAACTCTGGCAATCTGTTCTAACCTTCTGGCGTCTTCTCATTCTCTGGCTCATTCTGTCCTCATCTATGTCTTCTTCTCTTGTTGGAGTTTGTCAAAAGAGCCTCACTCACAAAGAACACAGAGACTGCCATCACTGCAAACCACAAGAGGTTTTTTTATTATTTCAACATGTTGAGGACCCTCCTCAACACGTGGGCAAGAGGAGAGACCCAGAACAAAGAAAAAACACACTTTTTATACTTTGTAAGGGGCAGATTTAGGCAACAGGGTAGCAGGCTTATTTTCATTGGGGTAGCAAGTAACCTTTTCAGGCATCGGTTGGTTTGCATAGTGACTACCTTTGGCCTAGTGACTCACTTTGCCTGCCCCCATGGTGTGTTATTATGATTTGGTCAGCAAAGCAGTAGTACACTTTGAACTTATGAGTCACCTATTAATGTCACAGCTATTAAAGTCACAGGGAATTTTATCAAGGTCAGAGCAGTTTGTGGTTTTTCTCAGAATTCAGTGTGGAGCGGGATAGGGAGATTTCTCTGGGAACTGTTACCTTGTTATGGTTATTTTTCTGAGAACAGCTCATTTTGTTTTGGCCACTGTAGACTTGGTCATTTTGACTGCTATGTTTCTGAAAAGGCTAGGGGAAAGGTGGTCTTGAACTTATTTTGGATTCTACACTCTCTCTGCAACCTGTCTCTATACAACTATCCTTATAAAATTGCCTCTCTCTCTCTCTCTCTCTCTCTCTCTCTCTCTCTCACTCACTCTCTCTCTCTCTCTTTCTCTCTGTGGTGCTCTCTTAAGTAGCCTTTTTTTTTCTGTTCTCATGAGAGTTGGGCCTATCCTATCAAATCTTTCTCCAATTCATAACTTTGTCTGACAACCAATTCAACATCATTTTCAAACATGGGTAATTCCTTCCACAAACTAATTTTACCTTCATTGTTTCAGATTAAAGGTATGAGCTAAGGGTGTGTCTGTGTTCCAGCCAGATGGATTAAATGCTAAGGGCTTAGCCACAATACAACTAGAAAAAGGTTTTTCCAGTATACAACACAAGCTTAGTGGTTCACAGTGTGATCAAATATCCTGCAACACTGTTTCCAAGAGGAGCTGGATTGCTAAATTGAGGTAAGCAGAACAGCTAACACTGACAAAGAACAAGATGATAGTAGTTGATTTCAGGAAACAGAGACCTTCGTGATAACCACTGGAAGAGGAATAAAATTATTGAGGTGCTTCAAGTTAAAAATGCATGAACACTAGTTTGCTGAGCTGTATTCATGCTGTTTTTTTATCAGCAATCCCTTTATTTTCCATATAGTGGAGATAGCACTTCTTAGTGCTGCTTTGGCAGGGCTGTATTCCTCTGAGGTCCCAGCCTATATATTCCAGCTAGAACATCAGACAATAATACAAACAATTACAAATGATCCTTGAGCATCTGAAGGAAAAAAAATCAGCAAATGATTGCTGCTTGCTACTGTAAAAACTTCCATCTCAAAATTTATCTTATGGCATTGAACTTGGTAGATTTATGTTTGACTATACCTCCCTACACAAAAACCTCTGGTTGGAAAGAAATCAAGTATATTCTAACATTTAACAAAAAAGTTAGTAAGTAATAAATTATGAGTAAACTGATCTACTTGTGCTGTTTGATTCAGTCCTGGGTCTTCTGAGACAGTGATCTCATTAGACACTGTCTCCATCTGTGTCCCTGTGTGAACCTACAGTCAGCCTCTTTCTTTAAGATTTCTTTTTTCATTCCACCTGAGACACTTACCACATTTTTCTCATAGATAAATGTGAATTTTAGTCTATCATCATTCTCACAATCTTAAAAGCAACAGGGTGTAAATTAATGAGATTTTCCCAAAATAGGCTTAGAGATAGGGAAGGATTTCTGTGCCATCCAAATAAAGACTTGCTAAAAAACTGGATGTTAGTTTAATTAATGTTCTGTTAGTTTAATCAAAGTGTCTCTCACATTCATCATTTTGTGATGATATGCAAGTTTTTAAAAAAATCACATTTTGACACCAGAAGGCATAAAAATTTGAGGTCAAAATTAGCTAAACTGCAACAATGAGGTGATAATTGCCAAGGGTAAAGGCAGCAGCAACAATGCATTTAGCCAAACACTAACACATTGAACGTGAACTGGGCACAATTTGTCTTGTCTCTAATACTTTCCATCTGTTAAGAAGTTATTTTTCCATTTTTTGAATTTTTTCTGAAAAAGGAGAACATTTTACATTAATCAAGTTTATATATTGCAATGTCAGTTCCAAACCATATGAGTCTGTTTGGCAGAACACCATTTTATTTATCTACTGATAAAAGGAAAAATTATCAGAATAAATGTAGCCAATGAATATTATAGCTGTAAGTTATAATCTTAGCTGTGACCATTTTTTCATAAGAGGCTGATGGTTCAAACATTTGCTCATGAATATTAGATGTCATACAAAGCTTTATAAAAGAGTCAATTATTGAGTCTGCTTTCTTGACAATGAGACATGGGTCTCAGTATTCTTTGAATTTTCCAAGAAATACTCTTTGATATACAGACTTGAAAATCATTTTCTTTTTAGAGTTTAACCCTTTCAAAAGATTATGTTTTATCTCTAAATTCTTGCATGAATAATTGACCTGAGAATGAACCTGTGTTAGTCAGGGTTTCTATTACTGCACAAACATCATGACCAAGAAACAAGTGGGGGGAGAAAAGGGTTTATTCAGCTTACAATCCCATGTTGCTGTTCATCACCAAAGGAAGTCAGGACTAGAACTCAGGCAGGTCAGGAAGCAGGAGCTGATGCAGACAGAGGCCATGGAGGGATGTAACTTAGTGACTTGCTTCCCCTGGCTTGCTTAGCTTGCTGTCTTATAGAACCCAAGACTACCAACCCAGATATGACACCACCCACAAGGGACCCTCCCTCCACCACCCCCCTTGATCACTAATTGAGAAAATGCCTTACAGTTGGATCTTATGGAAGCATTTCCTTGCCTGAAGCTCCTTTCTCTGTGATAACTCCAGCTTGTGTCAAGTTGACACACAAAACCATCCAGTACAGAACCCATCTCAATAAATAATACTTGAGTAGAAAACAAAAATATCTTCTTAAAATTAGATGATTCTTCTTTTCCTATTTACCATGGAACAATCATTCCCCATTGCTAATATACAAGTCTTTTTCAGTGGAGTTTTGCTTTTGCATTACATATATATGAAAACATTTCATCTTATATATTTTCCCTTTGAGACAAAATAATTAAATAACTTGAAAATCCTATTACTGAATATTTAAATTTTATAAACAAGCATTCAGAGAGAACAAGTCTGCTGGGTCCTACATAGCCATATGGATGGGATGGTGTGACATAGTTCCTGCCCCTAGAGCTGAGCTAGCAGGCATGGACCTTGATGAGTGTTACTGGTTAGTAGGCAAAAGGATTGTTTGTATAATAATGTGCATATTTTCATGTTCCTCCTACAGGGAAGGGTCTCCCTGCCAAGGTTAATGACTCCTTGATAATTAAAAACATCACAAGTCCTGGAGGCAAGGGTGTGTCCAGTGTTCCTCAAGAAAAATGATAAATGCTGTGACCTTCGGGACAGCCCTTAAGGCTGTGGGAAAGAACTCTAAAAACATGAGCTCAATAATATGTAAAGGATATTTATCAACTATGGATGCAACTTGAATTATATGAAGGGCTTCATGGACCTAAAATAATAGAGGCAGCTGCACTATGACCCAGCTTGTCAGAAAGATGTTAAGGAAGAAAAGAAAGAGATTTAGGGAATGCTGATCACAAAGCAAGATTCCACCCAGCTAAATTTATTGTTTGTGCTTACAAAGGCAGACAGATCGCCGAATTCTTTTGCAATGTTTACAAAAATAAATGTACTTGCATTCTTTTCCTAAGATTCAAGCAGCTAAGGTCATAAAATGGTGATTCATAGAATAATCAAAGGGGAAGTAAATGACTGAATTAATATGTAAATAAAGACTGGGATTTGGTCTGTAAGATAGAGCTTCCCAGAGAGAACTGCTTAAAGAGTGAATACAGTTCTTTTAGAATTTTTTCTAGCAGGATTTCTGATTTTGTTCAGAAAACCCAAAAGCTATCCTAGAGAGCTGTTCAGCTCTTTTGGATTTTTTTTCCCAGCAGCTTCTCTGACTTTAGTCAGAAAAATTCAAGAATTTTTTTTCTAGCATTTTTTCTGACTTTGGTCAGAAAACCATGAGCTATCCAGAGAAATTTTAGATTTTTTTTTTCATGAGAGAGCTGTCTCAAGCAGAGAGCTGTTTCTAGCAGAGATCTGTCTCTACCAGAGAGCTGTGTAAACAGAAAGCTATCTCACGCAGTCTTCTGAGCCAAGAGCTATCTACAGAGCTGTCTGGAGAGCCATCTTGAGCAGAAAACAGAACTGTCAACTTGTACCCACAAATGGCTTAGACAGCTTCCCATTTTCTTCCACTGCTCCCAAACACTCCTTCCTCAGAACCACCTCTCCAAGCCAAGGATGGTTCTTGGCACAAGTCAAAGGTAGGTATGGCATTTGGAAAAAGGAAAAATACTTCTACATTCATAATTTAAACATTATGATTATCTGAATTAACTCTTCGAAGGCAGTTAACAAATCAAACAAATATTTATGATAAAATCTTTAAACAAAATGTACATAAAGGTCTAAGGAAATGTCTTTGAGGTGAGAGGTGAATGTGATGACCAGAGAATCTGGATCCCTAGTAACCAAGAAAAGAATGATGACAATGGCAGTCTGATTATAGTTCCAAAACTCAGGAAACAGATACTTAGATACTTGTGGCAAGCTGATTAGCTAAACAGCCAATGAATGCTCTTTGTTCAGTGAGAGATGAAACCTCTAAGTATAAGGTAGCAAGTTCTGATAAGAACATCCAACTTCAACTCTGGACTTTACCCACTTAAATTTACATGCACACACCTTGGATATTATAAGAATGCAAAACCAAAGGAACTTACCCATAATATACACCGAAGTATATAAATTAAAACAACATCCTGAAGGTCATATTTGTAAAAGCCACAAGTAGCACTGTGAATAGAGTAGACTAAGAATGACTTTGTCACTTAAATTTTGCACACTAATAGAAAATGCTAGACAAGGAAATTAAACAAAAGAAAGAATTAAGTTGTACCTAAATTGAAAAAGAAGAAATAAGTATACCTTTGCTTTTACATGGTACAGTAAATGCAAAACCTCAGAAGACCTTAATATAAGTTTCCCAGAACTAATAAATAAATTATGTAAATGCAGGTTATAAGATAATAATACACAAATTGGAAGTGTTTCTTAATATTAATATAAAACAATCTAAAACATAACTGATAAAAATCTTATTTAGAATAAAAGCAAAAAGATAAAATCTTAAGAATAAATTTTTTTTATAATTTTTTTAATTAGGTATTTTCTTAAGAATAAATTTAACTGTGGAGTTTATGTATTATATACTGGAAAGTATAAGACATTGAAGAAAGTAAAAAAAATGAAAACTTATTTTATATATTAAAATTATTAACATTGTCTAAATATGTAATAAATACAATTTAGAGCAGCATACAAACTTAACAATATTGTCCTGTTTGTCTGTTGTCTCTTGGAAAACTGTTCTTTTCTAAAGAAGAAATAGAGGGAAACTGGACCTGGTGAAAAGAGGAGGTAGGTGGGATCTGAGAGGAGTAGAGGGAGGTAAAACTGTGGACCAGAAGTATTGTATTGATATATCTAATTTTAATAAAAACAAAGCAAACAAAACACAAAGTATTTTCAAAATCCCAAGCATATCTTTCAAAGAACTAGAAAAACTTTCAAAGTGTGTATTAAGAAAACCTGAATACTCAAAACAAATATAAAACAACAGAAGTTAGAGATACTGAATTCTCTATCCTAGCATAATTGGGTAAAATATGTAATCCCCAGTAGCAATAGTACCAATATTTATTTAATAATGTCTCTGATAATAATAATAGTAATAGAAATGACAGGGTAATGGCATATAAACACACAAATACAGAAATGAAGCTAACTGCAGAACAAGGAAATAAATCTATGCATGTCACAAATTTAATTTTCTTTAAGAATACCTAACGGGGCAATAGTATTCTATTTAATAAGTAATGTTAATATAACAGGATATGACACATACAAAATAATGAATTTGCATCTAATCATGCACCTTCACAAAAATCACCTAAAATTCATTAATCTGAAAGTATGTAGTGTTAAGAGAAAGTGCAGGAACAAACTCTTGACATTAACCTAGGCTTTAATTTGTATTTTTTATCTTTATTAAACCTATTTGTATTTTAATCTATTTAATCTATCATATTTTTAATCTAACACAAAATGCACTCTCACAAAGCCAAAACGAAGTTAGTACTATGGAGAATTGAAAGATTCTTACATGGCCAATAACATAATCTATGAAATGAAAAAGCTATGAAAGAGGAGACAATATTTATAAGACATATATTTAATAATATTCCAATATTCAACATGTATCAGGAGCTTGTGTAACTCAATAATAAAAATAATATCAGTTATTTTAATAAAGGGGACAAGAGACTGATATTCATATGCCTCCCCACCCAAAGGACACTCAAAATACCAGTAGATGTACAAACAGGAAGACACCACCATCATTACTTATCAGGGAAATACTAGTTAAATGTATGAGCTATCACCTACAGCTACTTTAAAACTATAAAAAAGATAAATGGAAAATTTGTTGGAGTATAGAAAAAGGGGAACTCCTATATCCTATGTCTTAGTGTGCAAATGAATATATAAATTATGGAAACTGATACAAAGATTACTTTAATGGATAGAATACCTATGTAATCTTACATTGCCTTTGTATAAATATAGGCCTAAGAGATATATGTTCTTTCACATGTATTGTAGAATTCCTCACTATAGCTAAGATGTATAAAGTGTATTTTCTTACATGAATGAATAAAAATATTTGACATATTTTAAATATCATTGTTTTCCTTCTATTTTTTTTAATTATTATTATGTCATTCCTCTCCTCTTCTTTCTTACTTGCAAATCTTCCCACATACCACTCCTTGCTTGCTTTCAAATTCATGGCTTCTCTTTCTTTTAATTGTTGCAATATTCATATATAATTCATAAACATAATTAAATAGCACTCCATATGGACAGTCTAGCAACAACATGTATAAACATGTAAGACATGAAAGTGGAACCAACAGGCATCTGAAAATAAATACTATATGAGATCAATTGATTGTGTGGTAGTTTGAATAAGAATAGTACTCACAAGCTCCTTTACCTAAATATTTGCTCCTCCATTGGTACAAATTTTTGTGAAGGGCTAGGGGCTATTGTTTTGTAGGCTTTAAGGTTTTAAAACCTACACTTTTCCCAGTTAATTCATTCTTCCTCCTGTCTGTGGATGTTAGAAGCTCTCAATTACTGCTCTGCCATCATGCCTGCTTGCCTGATGCCGTGTCTTTTTGCCATGATGAGTATGGACTGTAAACCTCTGGATCCATGAAATCCAAATAAAAAGCTTCAGAAGAGGACATAATATTTGCAGGCCATATATATAAGCTTCTTTTTAAGTTGCCTTGTATATTGTACAATAAAAAAGTAACTAAGACATTGTAGAATCATTCAAAAATCAAATCCACAGAATCTGATACTAAGAAAATTGGTACCAAGGATATATAGAAGGTACATAGCGACATGGAGGCAATGGCCAATGGTTTATTTTCACATATGTAGGATATATCAACTTGGAGATACAAGGCACCACAGAGTAACTACAGCTATTTATATTATATTACACACAGGAATTTATCTTAAGTACAGCTGATATATGCTTTTCACATGTAATGAGAATTGGTTTCTTTAAAAACACAGTTATGTATGTTTTTGTTTTAATCCCAGGTATGGGATAGAGGATACTTCAGATTGCCCAAAACTGCTATGATTTGTCTTGTGCTCTGGCAGGGATGTAGCTGGGAACATCTCAGCCTGGAGCAGGTTGAAAAGAGACACAGTAGGACTCTGGTGTGACTTTAAAGACTGATGGTCTCCAGATTTTCTAGTTCTCTAACTATACTGAATGCTGATGATAACTTCTAAAGAATCCCAAAAACTTTCTTGCTCATTCTGAAGGTTAAAAGCTGCTTGTTTAGGTGATTAACACCTGTAGCCTAACAGCAGGGACTTAAGTAATGTGGCCATTGTTCTATCTCTGCCGAAATTGCTCAGCTCTAACTTTCAGCCTGCTAGTTGAAGTCATGGGAAGAAAAAGGGACACTTTGATTTTGTTTTGTTTTGATTTTATTAATTTTTATTAATCATTTTATTTGTTTACATCTCAAATGATATCCCTCTTCCCGGTGGTTAACTTCCACAACCCCCCATCCCATCTTCCCTCTCCCCCCTCCACTTTGCCTTAATGAGGGTGCTCCCCCACCCACCCACTCCAACCTCACCACTCCAGCATCCCCCTACACTGGGGCATCAAATATCCACATGACCAAAGGCTTCCCCTCCCATTGATGTCAGACAAGGCCATCCTCTACTACAAATGTATCTGGAGCCATGGATCCCTCCCTGTGCACTCCTTGGTTGGTGGTGTAGTCCCTGGGAGCACTGGGTGGCCCAGCCAGCCAATATTGTTCTTCCTATGGGGTTGCAATTCCCCTCCTCTCCTCCAGTCCTTCCACCAGCTCCCCCACCGGGTTCCCAAGCTCTGTCTGATGGTTGGCATCCACATCTGCACTGGTCAGTTACTAGAAGAACCTCCCAGGGAACAGCCACATCAATCTCCTGTCAGCAAGCACCTCTTAGCAACAGCAACAGTGTTGGGATTTGGTGTCTGCAGACAGTATGGATCTCCATGTAGGGCTAATATTGTCTCTTATTTGTATGTCCTAGCTCTAAATTCTCACATTTGGGTATACAACCCAAAGTATACTCAAATTGCACAAGACAACAGATAGGCAGCATAAGGGAAAGGGGAAAAATGAACTCTAGAAATAGGTATAACAGGACATAGATGCTATAAAGTGAAAGGGAAAGAAGGAGATTTTTAACTGGGGATAGGTGAGGGAAGACAATACACAGTGAGAGGAAGAGAAGTAAACAACACTAAGTATGTTTGTAAAAATCACAGAGAACCATTACTTTACAAACTTACTTTAAAATTCTGTGTGTGTGTGTGTGTGTGTGTGTGTGTGTGTGAAAATGATTTAAGGAGTTATGTCATACCCAGTAATCATTTTTTCCCACAAGAGCCATAAACTATCTTACAAACAGTGCCATATATAAGAAACCTCACTCTCCATTGTTAGTCATAGGAGGCACACTCACTCCCAAAACAATATATGTTATTTTAATTGCCCTGAGTTGTCTTCAATAACTTGAGTGTAAGACCCTATTAACTGAATATGCTTACCACTTCAGACACAAGATTTGGATGAACCTGACCTGAAAACCTCCTTCCTGAGGACTAGCTCTCATATTGTTGGAAGATATTAAGCAAATGACAAATGGGAAAAGGAAATAAATAGTCTTACCCACCTGAAGAACCTGTTACTCACAATAATGACAAGTATGGCAAGATATCATCATTGGTTTGATATTGTTACTTATATTTTGTCAGTAATAAACAGATATCTAATTTGGCTTAAGGTCTACTCATTAGAAGGTAATCTAGTACTAGTACAATTACACATAACTGGAAAGGTCATAGACCCCCAAAACTTACAATTTCCATTTTTCAAAATATCAAAAAGCTTCTGACTGTATTCTAAACACCTTTATATCCAGAGATAAGTATAAATTTTACTCTTTATCAAAGAAATTTCTTTTTGCAACTGAAGGAGGTTATTAATGAAATCCACAATAATTAAAATGCAGAGAATAAGTGAACCTGTAATGGCCAAAACAAAACAAACAGGTACATCTACAGAACAACCACTACAACTCAGCAAAAATTAATTATAAGAGCTAGAAGACCAGGATATCTATTGTTAGAAAGTATCATCCAGACATGTAAAAGATCTAAATCCCTTAAATCTCAACAATATAGTTGTCACCGTAAGACCTCCAAATGACAGTATCATGCCAACATGAATGGAGGAATCTCACAAAAACCTACCATTAGATGAAGAGAAAAATGCAATTATTGGCTGTTAAGATAAGGAGAAAGTTTTCTCCATGAAGAGGTTCCCTCATATGTTATTCAATTCCATGTCTAAACCCAGGCACGTAAGAGCTATAATAAAGGAATTAAATAAATTATATGTGTAAATATATTAAACAATAATAGCTAAATAAGTCAAGAACTTGAGAAGAAATAGTGGACACAAAATTAGCTGGACATGGGAGAAAGCGGATACAACTTTCATATATGAGAATATATTTTTAAATTTTTATATTAGATACTTTCTTTATTTACATTTCAAACACTATCCCCTTTCCTAGTTTCCTCCCCGAAACTAGTCACCTATATACTCTCCCAGCCCTGCTCCCCAACCCACCCACTCCTGCTTCCTGGCCCTGGCATTCCCCTATACTAGGGCATATAATCTTCACAAAACCAAATGCCTCTCCTCCCATTGATGGCGAACTAGGTCATCCTCTGCTACATATGCAACTAGAGACACAAGCTCTGGGAGTACTGGTTAGTTCATATTGTTGTTCCACCTACAGGGTTGCAGACCCCTTCAGCTCCTTGGGTACTTTCTCTAGCTCCTTCATTGGGAGCCCTGTGTTCCATACAATAGATGACTGTAAGCATCCACTTCTATATTTGCCAGGCACTGGCATAGCCTCACAAGATACAGCTATATCAGGGTCGTATCAGCAAAATCTTGTAGGTATATGCAATAGTTTCTGGGTTTGGTGGTTGTTTATGGAATGGATCCCCAGGTGGGGCAGTCTCTGGATGGTCCTTCCTTCCATCTCAGCTCCAAACTTTGTCTCTGTAATTCGTTCCGTGGGAATTTTGTTCCCCATTCTAAGAAGGAATGAAGTATCCACCCATTGGTCTTCCTTCTTCTTGAGTTTCACGTGTTTTGCAAATTGTATCTTGGGAATTCTAAGTTTCTGGGCTAATATCCACTTATCAGTGAGTGCATATCACGTGTGTTCTTCTGTGATTTGGTTACCTCACTCAGGATGATATCCTCCAGATCCATCCATTTGCCTAAGAATTTCATAAATTCATTGTTTTTAATAGCTGAGTAGTACCACATTTTATGAATCCATTCCTCTATTGAGGGACATCTGGGTCCTTTCCACCTTCTGGCTATTATAAATAAGGCTGCTGTGAATATAGTGGAGCATGTATCCTTATTACAAGTTGGAACATTTTCTGGGTATATGCCCAGGAGAGGTATTGCTGGATCTTCCAGTAGTACTATGTCCAATTTTCTAAGGAACCGCCAGGCTGATTTCCAGAGTGGTTGTACCAGCTTGCAATCCCACCAGCAATCCTCTTTCTCCACATTCTCTCCAGCATCTGCTGTCACCTGAATTTTTGATCTTAGGCATTCTGACTAGTGTGAGGGGAAATCTCAGGGTTGTTTTGATTTGTATTTCCTTGATGTTGAATATAAAATAAAATATGTTAATATAAAAATATATTGACGATGTTGAATATATTCTTGAGGTGCTTCTCAGCCATTCAGTATTCCTCAGTTGAGAATTTTCTGTTTAGCTCTGTACCCCATTTTCTAATAGGGTTATTTGGATTTCTGGAGTCCAGATTGGTGAGTTCTTTGTATATATTGGATATTAGTCCTCTATTATACTTAGGATTGGTAAAGATCCTTTCCCAATCAGTTGGTGGCCTTTTTGTCTTATTGACAGTGTCTTTTGCCTTACAAAAGCTTTACAATTTTATGAGGTCCCATTTGTCAATTCTTGATCTTACAGCACAAAACACTGCTCTGCCATTCAAAAATTTTCCCCTGGGCCCATATCTTCAAGAGTTTTCCCCACTTTCTCCTCTATAAGTTTCAGAGTCCAAGTTTTATGGGAAGTTCCTTGATCCACCTAGACTTGAGCTTTCTACAAGAAGAAAAAAATGGATTAATTCGCTTTCTTCTATGTGATAAACACCAGTTGAGCCGGCACTATTTGTGGAAAATGCTGTCTTTTTTTTTCTACTGGATGGTTTTAGCTCCTTTGTCAAAGATCAAGTGACCACAGGTGTGTAGATTCATTTCTTGGTCTTCAATTCTATTTCATTGATCTACCTGTCTGTCGCTATACCAGTACCATGCAGTTTTTATCACAATTGCTTTATTACTCTATTGTGCTCTATTGCTCTAGTGTACAGCTTGAGGTCAGGGATGGTGATTCCACCAAAGGTTCTTTAATTGTTGAGAATAGTTTTTTTCTATCCTAGATTTTTTGTTATTCCAGATGAATTTGCAAAATGCCCTTTCTAACTCTGTGAAGAATTGAGTTGGAATTTTAATGGGGATTGCATTGAATCTGTAGGTTGATTTGGGCAAGAAGGCTGCTATTACTATATTAATCCTGCCAATCCATGAGCATGGGAAATCTTTCCATCTTCTGAGATTTTCTTCAATTTCTTTGTTCAGAGACTTGAGGTTCTTATCATGCAGATTTTTCACTTCCTTAGCTAGAGTCACACCAAGATATTTTATATTATTTGTGACTATTGAGAAGGGTGTTGTTAGCTTAATTTCTTTCTCAGGCTGTTTATCCTTCTTGTAGAGAGAGGGCAATGATTTGTTTGAGTTGATTTTATAACCTGCTACTGCACTGAAGTTGCTTATCAGGTTTAGAAGTTCTCTGGTGGAATTTCTACATTTGCATATATATACTAGCATAGCATATGCAAACAGTGATATTTTGACTTCTTCCTTTCCAATTTGTATTCCCTTGATCTCCTTTTGTTGTCAAATCACTCTGACTAGGAATTCAAGTACTATATTGATTAGATAGGGAGAAAATGGACAACATTTCTAGTCCCTGATTTTAGTGGGATTGCTTCAAGTTTCTCTCCATTTAGTTTGATGTTGGCTACTGGTTGGCTGTATATTGCTTCTACTATGTTTAGATAGGAGCCTTGACTTCCTGATTTTTCCAAGACTTTTATCATGAATGGGTGTTGGATTTTGTCAAAATCTTTCTCAGCATCTAATGAGATGATCATGTGGTTTTTGTCTTTGAGTTTGTTTATATAGTGGATTACATTGATGGATTTCTGTATATTAAAGCATCCCTGGAATGAAGCCTACTTGATCATGATGAATGATTGCTTTGATGTGTTCTTGGATTCTGTTTGCAAGAATTTTATTGAGTATTTTTGCATGATATTCATAAGGGAAATTGGTCTGAAGTTCTCTTTCTTTGTTGGGTCTTTGTGTGGATTAAGTATCAGAGTAATTGTGGCCTCATAGACTGAATTGGGTAGAGTACCTTCTGTTTCTATTTTGTGAAATAATTTGAGGAGAATTGGAATTAGGTCTTCTTTGAAGGTCTGATAGAATTCTGCACTAAACCCATCAGATTCTGAGCTGTTTTTTTTTGGTCAGGAGACTATAATTTTTAATGAAAATGAAGCCACAACAAACCCAAACCTATGGGACACAATGAAAGCATTTCTAAGAGGGAAACTCATAGATCTGAGAGCCTCCAAGAAGAAACTGGAGAGAGCACACACTAGCAGCTTGACAACACATCTAAAAGCTCTAGAAAAAAAGGAAGAAAATTCACCCAAGAGGAGTAGATGGCAGGAAATAATCAAACTCAGGGGTGAAATCAACCAAGTGGAAACAAGAAGAACTATTCAAAGAATTAACCAAACAAGGAGTTGGTTCTTTGAGAAAATCAACAAGATAGATAAACCCTTACCTAGACTCAGTAGAGGGCACAGGGACAAAATCCTAATTAACAAAATCAGAATTGAAAAGGGAGACATAACAACAGATCCTGAAGAAATCCAAAACACCATCAGATCCTTCTACAAAGGGCTATACTCAACAAAACTGGAAAACCTGGAAGAAATGGACAAATTTCTGGAAAGATACCAAGTACCAAAGTTAAATCAGGATCAAGTTAATGATCTAAACAGTCCCATATCACCTAAAGAAATAGAAGCAGTTATTAATAGTCTCCCAGCCAAAAAAAGCACAGGACCAGACAGACGGGTTTAGTGCAGAGTTCTATCAGACCTTCAAAGATGATCTAATTCCAGTTCTGCACAAACTATTTCACAAAATAGAAGTAGAAGGTACTCTACCCAACTCATTTTATGAAGCCACAATTACTCTGATACCTAAACCACAGAAAGATCCAACAAAGATAGAGAATTTCAGACCAATTTCTCTTATGAATATTGATGCAAAAATACTCAATAAAATCCTCACTAACCGAATCCAAGAACACATTAAAGCAATCATCCATCCTGACTAAGTAGGTTTTATTCCAGGGATGCAGGGATGGTTTAACATACAGAAATCCATCAATGTAATCCAATATATAAACAAACTCAAAGACAAAAACCACATGATCATCTCGTTAGATGTGGAAAAATCATTTTACAAAATCCAACACCCATTCATGATAAAAGTCTTGGAAAGATCAGGAATTCAAGGCCCATACCTAAACATGATAAAAGCAATCTACAGCAAACCAGTAGCCAACATCAAAGTAAAAGGTAAGAAGCTGGAAGCAATCCCACTAAAATCAGGGACTAGACAAGGCTGCCCACTTTCTCCCTATCTCTTCAACATAGTACTTGAAGTATTAGCCAGAGCAATTCGACAACAAAAGGAGATCAAGGGGATACAAATTGGAAAAGAGGAAGTCAAAATATCACTTTTTGCAGATGATATGATAGTATATATAAGTGACCCTAAAAATTCCACCAGAGAACTCCTAAACCTGATAAACAGCTTCGGTGAAGTAGCTGGATATAAAATTAACTCAAACACGTCAATGGCCTTTCTCTACACAAAGAATAAACAGGCTGAGAAAGAAATTAGGGAAACAACACTCATCTCAATAGTCACAAATAATATAAAATATCTTGGCGTGACTCTAACTAAGGAAGTGAAAGATCTGTATGATAAAAACTGCAAGTCACTGAAGAAAGAAATTAAAGATCTCAGAAGATGGAAAGATCTCCCATGCTCATGGATTGGCAGGATCAACATTGTAAAAATGGCTATCTTGCCAAAAGCAATCTACAGATTCAATGCAATCCCCATCAAAATTCCAACTCAATTCTTCAACGAAATAGAAAGAGCAATCTGCAAATTCATCTGGAATAACAAAAAACCTAGGATAGCAAAAACTCTTCAAAAGGATAAAAGAACCTCTGGTGGAATCACCATCTCTGACCTAAAGCTTTACTACAGAGCAATTGTGATAAAAACTGCATGGTACTGGTATACTGACAGACAAGTAGACCAATGGAATAGAATTGAAGACCCAGAAATGAACCCACACACCTATGGTCACTTGATCTTCGTCGTGGGAGCTAAAACCATCCAGTGGAAGAGAGACAGCATTTTCAACAAATGGTGCTGGCACAACTGGTTGTTATCATGTTGAAGAATGCAAATCGATCCATACCTATCTCCTTGTACTAAGGTCAAATCTAAGTGGATCAAGGAACTTCACATAAAACCAGAAACACTGAAACTTATAGAGGAGAAAGTGGGGAAAAGCCTTGAAGATATGGAAACAGGGGAAAAATTCCTGAATAGAACAGCAATGGCTTGTGCTATAAGATCGAGAATTGACAAATGGGACCTCATGAAACTCCAAAGCTTCTGCAAGGCAAAAGACACCGTCAATAAGACAAAAAAGACCACCAACAGATTGGGAAGGGTTCTTTACCTATCCTAAATCAGATAGGGGAGTAATATCCAACATATATAAAGAACTCAAGAAGGTGGACTCCAGGAAATCAAATAACCCCATTAAAAAATGGGCCTCAGAACTGAACAAAGAATTCTCACCTGAGGAATACCAAATGGCAGAGAAGCACCTGAAAAATGTTCAACATCCTTAATCATCAGGGAAATGCAAATCAAAACAACCCTGAGATTCCACCTCACACCAGTCAGAATGGCTCAGATCAAAAATTCAGGTGACAGCAGATGCTGGCATGGATGTGGAGAAAGAGGAACACTCCTCCATTGTTGGTGGGATTGCAAGCTTGTACAACCACTCTGGAAATCAGCCTGGCGGTTCCTCAGAAAATTGGACATAGTACTACCGGAGGATCCAGCAATACCTCTCCTGGGCATATATCCAGAAGATGCCCCAACTGGTAAGAAGGACACATGCTCCACTATGTTCATAGCAGCCTTATTTATAATAGCCAGAAGCTGGAAAGAACCCAGATGCCCCTCAACAGAGGAATGGATACAAAAAATGTGGTCCATTTACACAATGGAGTACTACTCAGCTATTAAAAAGAATGAATTTATGAAATTCCTAGCCAAATGGATGGACCTGGAGGGCATCATCCTGAGTGAGGTAACACATTCACAAAGGAACTCACACAATATGTACTCACTGATAAGTGGATATTAGCCCAAAACCTAGGATACCCAAGATATAAGATACAATTTGCTAAACACATGAAACTCAATAAGAATGAAGACTGAAGTGTGGACACTATGCCCCTCCTTAGAATTGGGAACAAAACACCCATGGAAGGAGTTACAGAGACAAATTTTGGAGGTGAGACGAAAGGATGGACCATCTAGAGACTGCCATATCCAGGGATCCACCCCATAATCAGCTTCCAAACGTTGACACCATTGCATACACTAGCAAGATTTTGTTGAAAGGACTCAGATGTAGCTGTCTCTTGTGAGACTATGCCGGGGTCTAGCAAACACAGAAGTAGATGCTCACAGTCAGCTATTGGATGGATCACAGGACTTCCAATGTAGGAGCTAGAGAAAGTACCCAAGGAGCTAAAGGGATCTGCAACCCTATAGGTGGAACAACATTATGAACTAACCAGTACCCCGGAGCTCTTGACTCTAGCTGCATATGTATCAAAAGATGGCCTAGTCGGTCATCACTGGAAAGAGAGGCCCATTGGACAGGCAAACTGTATATGCCCCAGTACAGGGGAACACCAGAGCCAAAAAAAAAAAAAAAAGGGAATGGGTGAGTAGGAAGTGGGGGCTAGGGTATGGGGGACTTTTGGGATAGCATTGGAAATGTAATTGAGGAAAATATGTAATAAAAATATTAAAAAAAGAAAAAAATACAAACCCATGTTGTTATCTTACTGTTAATCATTTTTCATTACAAGGTAAGGCACCAAAACTCCCAAAAAGCCTTAAAGGTTGTACACATTCCTTTATCTAGAACCTCTCTAGGTTCTCCCTGTCCCTCTTAGTAGACTGAGGTTCTGATGTGATTCCTAATTCGGTCATTTGCATCTCATTTACATTTAACTTGAATTTTTTCTACATTCAATTTGCAACTTGTATAATTCTTCCTAAAAGCTCCCTTTGACTATCTAAAATAGTAGGTGGATAAACAGACAGAAAGGTAATGTATTATTACATACATAAAGTTCTTACCTGTCAAGTAACTTGTTAATTTTCTCTGTTTATTCTTTATATTTTATATTATATTATATTATATGGTAAATAGAGTGAATGTTGACTTTTCTGACCATCCAACTACACAGTCTACTCAAATGCATAGTTCTAACTACAGGGAAGTGTTTTTTATTGCTCACTTTGTTTTTTGGAGATGAAATGCTAATTGAACCTCAAACAAGCTGAATAAATGAGAGAATAGCTGAGCTATAGTACACGGGATGAGCAGGAGCTACCCAGACATTGAGTGCAAGAGGAAGCCTTCTTAAAAGTTGTGAAAAGCAGAGTCCATGGTATTTTCCTTGTTCACAGCAAATTAAAGTGAAATTGCATGCTTAAAGATAAGGGCTTGGTAAAGGCATTAAGAAACAGAGAAACAGCTTAGAATTTATGGACTTTTAGCAGATAATCAGGACACAGTTTCATCCTGGAAGGCTTACTAGTTACCTTAAAGATCCCAAATATCTCTTGGCCTTGCTTCCAAATTGTACACTACTTGTGTTGAAGATGACAGAAGGATCAATATGCAATCAAAACTCCAAGATGATTTTGGACACCACAGTTAAGGATGCAGACCATAAGGCCCAAATGAGGAAAACAAAACAAAAACAAAAAAACAAACAAAACAAAACAAAAACAAAAACAGAGCTAGCAAGAAAGGCCACATGGATTAACACTAGAGGCTGAGGACAGAGAACATAGGCACAAGGATCAAACATAAAGACATTATGTGTGTTCCCATTCTATAATAATTTAGTATTATTGTGAACTTGACACAAATTAGAATGACCTGGGAAGATATTCTTAATATCTAAAGACATCCTGTGGGAATGCCTGTAGAAATTTTCCTTGACTGTTTAACAAATGTACAAGGACCTAGTATTTCAAGAAGCACCATCCCCTATGTATAGGCTTCTGAACAATAGGCAAGGAGAAAGCCAGCAGAAAACAAGCAAGAAACAAAGCAAGCAAGCACCTCCACATGCACTTTTTTCTTTGCTCTTGATTGAGGATGTGATGTGACTAGCTGCATGACTTCAACTTGGTAATGGACAATAGCTTGAAGTTATAAGCTGGAAAAAAATTTTTCTTCCATTATTGCTTTTTGTCAAAATAAATTTTACAGCAACAGAAATGAAACTAGAACAATGTCCAAAACAATGTATTTCCAAAACAATGGTTTAGAGTACTTAACTGTCTCTACATGATCACTATTCCATTCAGCCAGAGAACCAAATGAAGAGAAGGAAATTAAAATGCAAATCAAGATATCCTATCTGGCAAAACTAAAGCCATTAAGTCAGTGTTCAAACATACCTTAAGACACTGCAGCGTGGAGACAGAAAATGTGTTTCATTTACACAATGAACTATTCATTTACACTATTCAACTATTAAAAACAAGGACATCATGAATTTTTCAGGCAAATATATGGAACTAGAAAATATTATCCTGAGTGAGGAAACCCAGACCCAAAAGAACAAAAATGGGTTGTGATAAGTGGATATTAGCCAAAAAGTACAGACTAGCCACGATACACCTGCACAGACCCTAAGAAGTTAAACAAGAAGGAAGGCCCAAGTAATGATGCTTAAATCCCACTTAGAAGGGGGAACAAAATAATCATGGGAGTCAGAGGGAGAGAGGAACCTGGGTTAGAAAGGGGAGGAGGAGGGGGAAAGGGAAGGCAGGACATGAGGTGAGACATGGAGATAGGAAATGGGGTGAGACAGGAGAGAGGCCCAGAAGACTAGCAGAATGAATGAAAGTATGCAGCTGCCCAGGGGTTGGGCATGGGAGGAACCTCTAGAAAGTTCCAGAAACATTGGATGGTGGAGACTCAAAGGACACAATGTGAGTAACCTTAGCTGAAATGCCCAACAGTGGGGATATGAAACCTGAATAAACCAACTCCAGTAAATAGACAGGACCTCCAGTGAAGGGATAAGGATACCAACCCACTTACAAATTTTTAACCCCAAATTGCTCCTGTCTGAAAGAAATGCAAGGATGGAACCGACCAGTGACAGGCCCAACTTGGGATCCATCCTATGGGGAGGCACCAAAACCTGACACTATTACTGATGCTCTGTTGTGCTTATAGACAGGAGCCTGGCATGACTGTCCTCTGAGAGGATCTACCAGTAGCTAACTGAGACATGCAGATACTCACAGCCAACCACTGGACTGAGGCCAGGGACCCCTATGGCAGAGTTAGGAGAAGGACTGAAAGAACTGAAGGGGGTGGCAACCCCATAGGAAGACTAGCAGTGTCATCTAACCTGGCCCTCTGGGAGCTCTCAGAGACTGAGCCACCAACCAAAGAGCATACATAGGCTGGTCAGAAGCCTCAGGCACTGAGGCATCCAACTTTCATAGGACCAAGGGCTTCTTCTCCCATTGATGCCATCCTCTGCTACATATAGGAAATGTGAGGGCAGGGAGGCAGGAGTGGGTGGGAGGGCGGGGGAACACCCTCATAGAAGCAGGGGGAGGGAGGGGGGAAGGGAGTTTCCTGGGGCAGGGGTGGGACCAGGAAAGGTGATATTTACACTTGGTAAATAAAGAAAATATCCATTTTAAAAAAAAAGGGGGGGGGAAGAAGCCTTGAGCACATAAGTAAACAAAGGACTGCCTTGTCTGGCCTCAGTAGGAGAGTATGTGCTTATTAATCCTGTAACAATTTGATGCCCCATGGTGGGGGAATACCTGGGGAAGGGCACCCTCTCAGATGTGAAGGGGACAGGGATGGGGGAAAGAACTCTGAGAGGGGGACTGGACCGGGATGAGGGCAACATTTGGGATGTAAATAAATAAAATAATTAATTAATAATATTTTTAATTGCAGAAAATTATAGGGCTTAATGAGCCAAATAATATTGTTATATCATGTGTGTGTGTGTATGTGTGTGTGTGTGTGTGTGTGTGTGTGTGTCCTATCACCCTGAGACTACCCTGTATATCTTCCATACTTAGACATAGATTAGTTATTTTGGAGTAAAACAAATAAAAAATACTGTTTCACAATTTGTTTACTTAAAAGTATCCATTATTCACTAATAACATCTACAAACAGCAAAGTTCTATGGCAATAAGAAATCATTTATTAAAAAAACAAACAAACTGACTTTCTGATATTTGTTTCTAAAGAACTGAAAATACACCTATTAATCCTAAACTAGACAATAAGTAACAAATATAATTTATTATTCAGAGAGTATGTTTTATCTCCAGAAAACATACAACTATTCAGTTAAAGTTCTAACTGTTATCAAAACTATAGATGAAATCCTAAGTTCTTTCTTCATTACTCAGGCCACCATAGGGTGGAAAAGTAAGCTAAGTGACTCATGACTCATGCCCAATGGGAAATGGATTACTCCTACACAGTTTTGTTTTAAGCCAGAAAAACTCTGCTAAATAATGTTGTTGTTTGTTTTTAATAACAAAAGTCTCCAGCATTCCCTAGACCTGCATTAGAGAAATGTAATTGCATAATGTTACAAATGTTCAGAGAAAATGTTTTTGGTGTTTTTTTTAATGCTTAGTTTCATTTGAGAAATCAGATCTAGACAAGTTTCCCACATTCCTGGCTTATGAAAGTGATCGATACAGAGTAAAATCTCTTAATAAATACCACTATTGCCTTCACTCAGAAGTCTGCAGAAATAAATAATTTAAATAAAATAAATAGAGTGGTCTATTGAGTTCTACAAATCCAATATCTGAGCCATTCCCATTTCTATTTGTTTAAAATAAACAGAACAAAAAAGAATATAGACAAACAAATAAGGAAGTGGTTAGACAACAAATAGTAATAATACCATATAAAGTATTCATAAAATTAATAGGAAGAAATCCAGAATCCAAGATAAAGACTCAGAAAAGACAGAAAATCAAGAAAGTGAAAATACATTGACCTAAAAACTTAAAACATATAATAATTATATGCATAATGAAATACAACAGGAGCTCACACTTCTCAAGTGCAATGGAAATTTCTCTAATGTTTTTGGTAGATAATTTACCAAGACTCAGCAACAATTTTATGTGATTTTTTTTCCTATTTACTGAAAAGAAAACTATTGTGACAAAACTCACAGCATATATAAAAGGTATTAAAAGATGCTTATTCACATTAATTGTAATAATATTAGAAATAATCTACTTATTGGGTCCTTGTTGAATGAGTAAATACTACTTGAAATAGTATAAAGCTTTAAATTATATCAGAAGAACTTTGATGGCACACATCATTTTCTTTTCAGTTTTCAACCTCTCACAAGCTACTCCATCTTTGACAACTCATGAAGTAAATCAACTTTTCTTCGCATACACCTGCAACCTGAGGGATGCTAAATTGAAGAAAGGCAGAAAGATACAACCAACAGAAAGTTTGGAAGCAGTGGTTCCATAACCACAGACACACCGATGTAATGAATTGGTGCTCTGTAATATTTCTGGATTTTAATCAAAAGGAATAGAATTTGTTCAAGACACTAATATGGAAAACAAGATTTATGCAACTTGCTTAAACAAACATTCTAAAATGTGAGCACTTTTTAATTAATAGATGGGATTTAAAATAAAGTGATTTGGACTTTACTTTGTAAATAATTAATCTTCAATTATTAAGCACTTCAAGAGAGCAAACTCCAATATATTTTTGGCCAACAGTGTCATACTTTCAATAGGGTGTGTAATATCAACTGATTCAGAGCAGAGTGCCAACTAATATTAGTGCAGAAAATAGTTGCTATCAAGACAGGGAGAAAACTTAATGGATTTTGTATCCACTGAATCTACTTTGGCCCTTATTGTTATCATCAGTTCCACTTGTGTGAGTGCTAGCTAAAATGTCTTTGTTCATTGATTAATGCTACAAGAAAAATATGAATTAAAATAAATTTAAGACACATCACTACTCGATAAAAAATAACTCCATATATAGCCTTATTATCTTTTGAATAAGATGTTTAAACAGAAAAGGTCAAAATTAAATACAAAATAATTATTGTTTTTGCATTTAAAATTTCTTTTGTAAATTTCATTTTGTGTACTATATTTACTTTATGTCCACCCTCTTTGCTGCTCCCCAACCCCCATCCTCCTGTATTCTTTCTTCCACTTCCTTTCAAATACATGAACATGATCTCCTCCTTAATTGTTGTGGGGGCTGGGGAAGAGCAGTGAACACTAGGATTGGATAACATACCAGGTGTTGCAGGAAGTATTAAAAAGAACAAGTTCCCTCGCTATACCCAGCTACTCTCTGCCCCAGCGGGCTGGCCAGCCTTGCACTGGTGAGCAATGGCCAACCTGTTCTTATCTCGTGGAGACTCTCTGACTCAAAGCTCCAAAATCTCTCCACCCAGCTCACTAAGTTCCCACTGGCTGGTCACGGCCACACCAGCCCCATGCCCACCCACCTCTCTGTTAGCTGTCACAATTCCCAGTAACCTGGTAAAATCAAAACTCTAGAAGTGCCGGCCGTGGTGGCGCACGCCTTTAATCCCAGCACTTGGGAGGCAGAGGCAGGCAGATTTCCGAGTTCGAGGCCAGCCTGGTCTACAAAGTGGGTTCCAGGACAGCCAGGGCTATATATACAGAAAAGCCTTGTCTCGAAAATAAAAAACAAAAACAAAAAAACCTCCAGAAGCTTATAATTAATCAGACGTATATCGATAAATTCTCAACTCACAAGATGGCCACACAATAAATTCAGGGCCAATTGATAATGGTACAAGCTGCCCACCTAGATTAGACAAGCTCCCCCAATTATTCTATCTCTATATGATATTTTATCTACCTGTGGTTATTTAAAACCATGCAGAATCTGAATCATCCTGTTTATCCTCCATTTTGCTTCCTTCTCCCCTTCTGTGTTGCTCCCTGTCTCTGCAACTCTTAGCTTTGTCTCCCTTTTCGGGGTCCAGTCACAGGCCTCCTGCAGCACTAATATTTAAATTAATTGGACAGGGAAAATCCTGTCACAACCAGGGAACTCATCATGAAAAATTGATTCTCCCTCTCCCAGAAGCCATTGATTGCCTCTGTCTCTTCATTTAGGCATATGTCCTTGTAAGATTATTTTTTCACCATCCACATTGGCATGACAATTGGTATGATTATATATATTTTATGACAACCATATTGTTAAGATTAAATGCAAGCAACTTCCCTGTTATAGCTATTTAGCAGCAGAAGTCTCATCCTCTTAATATTACACCATTCCTGTCCCATCAAATGTGATTTTCCCTGAGCCTACGTGTAGAGGTTTCATTATAGATACATCTACTGGGATTGTGGACCTCATTGTAAGATGTTGTCTATATTTTGAACAGTTGTGAATCTGTATTGTATCCATTATCTGTTGCAAAAGGAAGGCTCTTTGACAAAGAGTAAAAGCTACACTTATCTGTGTATGTAATGATGTAAGTTTACGGCACCAGACATTAGTTCACTCCTATTGAGTGGGCATTAATTTCATTTAGACAATTGTTGGTAAACTTAAAAGAAAAAGTCTCACTATGGCACCACTAGGGATATTTTACTGGACTTGTCATTGTGGTTTGTAGGCTTCACAGATGAGTAGTACTATTGATTGCTTTTCTCTCTTGAAAGCTTTCATGGCTCCTCCTGATACTTGAGAGCTAGGCCTAAAGAAGGAAGCTTCCAGGTTAATTTCATCTCTTCTCCAAGTCCTATGTTTGAACTATGTAGTGGCTTCTGCAAAAGAATCCTACATTCTTTTGGGACAGAACCAAGGGTAATTGTGAGAACCTATATTGTTTGGAGTTTCTCCTGGACTTCCCTGGCCAACAAATTAAAGAATCTTTTTCAAACTCAAGCCTTCAGGAAGGCTAGATAACACCCAAAGACATATCCTTATACATTCTTATATGTTTTGTTAAGCATTACTATACAGTTTTCTGACTCATTAATATATCATATCAGCATATTAAAGCAGTAATTTACAAAATTTTGCATTACTCAGTGAATGACTACATTTTGTTATTTAAAAGAATAATTTGATGTTTATTTTAAAGACAGTATTGTATAAACACTTGTGGTTAAGTTTTATTGAATTATATCCTTTGAAAATTTTTAATCTTGATAGTTGTTATTTTTGTTAACTAAAATTCTTTATGTAATCTGGAGGGATGAACAGCTTTAATACATGATTATCCTTGATATATGTTTAAGCATTGTCATGTTTAGCTTTTTGTCACCTGACTAAAGCCAGTATCATTTGAGAAGATAAGCCTCAATAGAGAAAATTACTCAGTTGGATTGGTCTGAGGAAAAGTTGCATTGAATTTTCTTTTGTTTTTTTTTTTATTAGACAAATTACTTTTTTTACATTTCAAATGTTATCCCCTTTCCTGATTTCCCTTCCGAAAAGCCCCTATCCTCTCCCCCCTCCTCCTGCTCACCAAC
This sequence comes from Mus musculus, assembly GCF_000001635.26. Classification (NCBI taxonomy): domain Eukaryota; kingdom Metazoa; phylum Chordata; class Mammalia; order Rodentia; family Muridae; genus Mus; species Mus musculus. Next base: position 90,249,929 of record NC_000084.6, read on the forward strand.
CCACCCACTCCCACTTCCTGGTCCTGGCATTCCCCTATGCTTTTCAAACTAATGACTATTTATGAAAATAATATTTTCAACTTAAGTGAAAGCAAATTAATATAAATTGATTAATTCTAAGTAAACTGTTAGAAAATGGAAGCCAGCTGGTAATTAATTGAATTATATGACATAATTTAAAAACTGCTTTTTTTCCAGGAATAGGATATGTTTCAGAAATTATTTATACAACTTACACCAAATAGCTAAATGGAAAGAAAAAAAATAAATTGTTTCAATGTAGGTTGAATAGCATTTGATTAAGGTTATAAAATTCATTTCAAAACACAAAATTCAGAGAGCAGTGGCCAGACAATGGAGCTCTGGGGACATCTTGCTGATAGCTCAGGGCACCTGGGCATGCCCAGTGGCAAGTGGATTTAGGGGAAGGAATCTAACCTGTCCCTTATTCAGTGGGCCTAGATGTTCTTTATTTGGCAGGCCTGATGAAGTTCAGCAGAGCAGTGACCAGGTGAAGATTTTTTGTTCTTTGTTTGTTTGTTTGTTTGTTTGTTTTTTACTTATTGAAAATTTTAAGCCTCTCTCTCTCCCTCTCTCTCTCTCTCTCTCTCTCTCTCTCTCTCTCTCTGTGTGTGTGTGTGTGTGTGTGTGTGTGTGTGTGTGTGTGTGTGTGTGTACATGCACACACATGTGTCTGGGCAGTACATGCAGAGACCAGAGTGTGCCAGGCATTCTCTTTCTCTCTTCACACTATTCCTTTGAAAGAAAAATCTCTTATTGATCTGGAGGCTAATGCCTTTCATAGGCTGACTCATAAAGTCCACCTGTCTCTGATCACAATGGCTGACATTACAGACACACTTGTGGATTCTGGATATTCAAACTCAGGTACTCATGAATGCATAGCAAGCCCATTTTCACCACTAAATCATTTCCTAAGCCCCTGTTGATAATGTAGTTCAATATAAAATAAATGATGTTGTCATTGATGACAATTGTGGGTCATCAAGTCTGTCTAACAAGGAATATCCAGGCATCCTACACCAAGACCATCCCGTCCAAAGCTGCCCACCAGAGGTCTGATGCACAGGGAACATCCAGACAAGGTCTTCATTCCCAATACCAGCTACCCTAGGAATATCCAGGGACAACCAGATGGATAAAGGCCAGCATACAAATGCAAACAAGAGCCAAGGCAACATGGCACCTTCAGAGCAAAGCTATTCCACTGCAGCAAGCACTATATATCCTAACACAATGTAAACACAAGAAAATGACCTTAAATCCACCCTTATAAAGATGATGGATTCCTTCAAGGAAGAAAAGAATAAATCCCTCAAAGAAATAAAAAGAATATACAATCAAATAAGTAGAGGCATTTTAAGAGGAAACTAATCCCTAAAAGAATTAAACAAGTGATGGAAGTGAATAAAACTATTCAAGACCTGAAAATAGAAATAGAGGTAATAAAGAAAATACACTCTGACAGAATCCTGGAGATGGAAAACCTAGAGGAAAAAAATTAAAAAAAAAAAAACAGGAAACAAACAAAAAAACAAAAAACAGGCACAAACATTACCAATAGAATACACGAGATGGAACACACAATCTCAGGCATAGAAAATACAATAGAAAAAAATAAAAAAACAGTCAAAGAAAATGCTAGATCTAAAAAATTTTCTGACATAAAACATCCAGAAAATCTGGGATACTATGAATAGACCTAATCTAATAATAATAGGAATGTGAGAAGGTGAAGAGTCCCAGCTCCATGGACCAGAAAATATTTTCAGAAAAATCATAGAAGAAAATGCCCCAACCTAAAAAAATAAATAAATAAAAGAGATGCCTATAAACATATAAGAAGCTTCCAGAACACTAAATAGATTGGACCAGAAAAGAAAATCCTCCTGCCACATAATAATTAAAACACAAAATCTACAGATCAAAGAAAGAGTATTAAAAGCTGCAAAGGAAAAAAGACCGAGTAACATTAAAAAGCAACCTATCAGAATTACAACTGACTTTTCAACAGAGACTCTCAAACTAAAAAAGCCTGGACACATATCTTAGAGTCTCAAAGAAACCACAGATACCAACCTAGACTAATATTCCCAGCAAAACTGCAATCACCATAGATAAATAAAATAAGATATTCCAATAAAAAATTTAAACAATATCTACCACAAATCCAGCCCTACAGATAATACTTGAAGGAAAACTCCAATCCAAGGAGATTAGGTAGGCACAAGAAAACACAGAAAATAAATAAACTTCACACCAGTAAAAACAAAATAAGGGAAACACACAAATATCAGCAACATCAAAATATGAGAAATTAACAATCATTGGTCATTAATATCTCTCAGCATTAATGGGCTCAATTTTCTAACGAAACAACACAAGCTAACAAAAATAGACTTTCCCTCAAAGTAAAGGGCTGAAAAAAAAGTTTTCCAAGTGAACAGACCCAAGAAGCAAGCTGGGATAGCCATTCTCATGTATAACAAAGTAGAGTTTCAAACAAAATTAATAAAAAAAAAAAAGAGGTGGAAAAATACTTCGTACTCATCAAAGTAAAATTTCAGCAAGATGACATCTCAATTCTGAACATATATGCCCCAAATGCAAGGACATCCATATTCATAAAAGAAACATTACTGAAGCTTAAACCACACATCGAACCCTACACATTAATAATAAGACACTTCAACACTGCACTCCACCAGTCGACAGGTCATCAAGGCAGAAACTAAGCAGAAATAATGAAAATGAGGTTATAAATTGAATGTACCTAATAGATATCTACAAAACCTTTCACCAAAACACAAAAGAATATATCTTCTTCTCAGTGCCTCACAGAATCTTCTCCAAAATTGACCATGTAGTCAGTCACAAAGCAAGCCTCAACAGATCTAAGAAAGTTAAAATAACTCCTTGTATCTATCTTATCAGACCACCCTGATTTGAAGCTGGAATTCAACAACAACAAAAAAACCTACAAACTCAAGGAAACTGAACAACATGGTACTGAATGACCACTGGGTCAGGGAAGATATAAAGAAAATAAGACTTTCTGGAACTCAGTGAAAATTAATGCACAATATATGCAAACTTATGGGACACAATGAAAGCAGTGCTAAAAGGAAGAGTTCATAGCATTATGTGTCTTCATAAAGAAATTTGAGAAAACTCATACTAACAACTTAAAAGCACACTTGGAAGCTCTAGCGCAGAATTACCATACTACAATTTACAGACCCAAGGAAACAGGCCTCAAGGGAGGATGTATGAATCTCAGTCATTAGTGGAAACAAAATAGTCGTCAGTGGTGGATGAACAGAAAGAAGTGGGTGGAAGAGAAAGTGAGGAGGGATTATGGGGATGGTGATCAGCTAGGGGGCAGGGGGGCATGAGAGGTCTGGGGAGTGAAAATGGAAATTAGTAGAGGGTATCTCTGGGACCAGCTGGAGACCTGGGATGGAGTCTCCAGACTATTGGTAGTCTATGGAAGTGACTCTAGTTGAGATTTCTACCAGCAGGGAATATAGAGACTGAAGTGACAACCTCCTGTTGCCAGACAGGACTTCCAGTGGAAGGAGGAGGACATCAAGCTAGTCCACAAAACCTTCAACCCAAAATTTATCCTCCCTATGAGATGTGCAGGTATGAATATGGAGCACAGACTGAGGGAACAATCAATGAATGACTTGCCCAACTTAAAACCTATTCCAAAAGAGACAGTCAAACCCTGACACTGTTGATGATTCTCTGATATACTTCCAGACAGGAACCTAGCATAACAGTCTCCTGAGAGGCCTGATCCAGAAGTGAATGGAAACAGATGCAGAGACACATGGAACTTGGGAAGTCTTGTAGAAGAGTTGGGGATAGAAGTGAGTGAATTGGGGGTTGGGGGGTCAAAGACACTACAAGAAGACCTACAGAGTACACTAACCTGGGCCAATGGGGTTCACAGAGACTGAATGACCAACCAAAGAGTATGCAGGGGCTGTACCTAAGCCACACACACACATTTGTAGCAGATGTGTAGTTTGGTCTTCATGTGGGTTCCCTAAGAACTGGAGCAGGAGCTGTTTCTAACTCTGTTGCCTGCCATTGGATCCCTTCCTCTATCTAGATTGACTGGAAGGGTCTCAGTGGGACAAGAGGTGCTTAATTCTGCTGGGACTAGATGTACCAGAGTGGGGTGGTTCTCAAAGAGGGCTTACCCTTTTCTGAAAGGAAGAGGGGGTCATGAGTGAAGGATTTTTAAAAGGCAGGATTGGGAAAAGAGAAGCTATGGTTGGAATGTAATGTGATTTTTAAAATTATGAAAAAACAATATTCACCATAACATAAAAACAGAAAATGCTAAGAATGAATAATTTAGCATTGTTGCTTAAATTTTGTTTTTAAAATCTTTATTGCTGGAACTATATGTATCATAGTTTTCATTCAACTATAAACAAAAAAATCAAAACTGAGTCTCATGAAAGTGCCCAACTGTTTCTTTGGTTGTATATGGCAAATATATAGAGATGCATATCATTTCTTAATGTCCAGAGTAAGTCTGGACAGACAATCATGAAAGAGATGACCATAAATATCTACTAGGACAATACTTAATACCTTCTACTGTGCTTCAGGTACAAAATTAAATATGCTCAAAATAAAACACAGGTGGTTGTTTTTAGTTACATGACCCTTATATTAGTAATAATAGAAAAGGTCCCTATATCAAACAAGTTAGGCAAATACAATACTTTCCAGGATTTATGTGCTGAGACTGTTAAGGAATAAAAACTTTCATAAATAGCACAGCAATAAGCAAATAAGACATAATATATAGACTTGACAATTTTAATATATTTTCAGAATGGGGTCTATAACCCAAATCTCACCAAAAAAGATACTTAGAACTCTGTTGCCTTTACATACTATCATGTCTAAATAAAAGTATCTCTTAATTAAAGAATTCATGAACATGAATTCATGAAGTTGTAAGTATACAGTCTTCCATCTTTCCTACTGCCAAACTCCACATTAGATATAACATTATAAAATCAGAAAAGAATGTTGATTATGGAGGTAAGAGGCCACAGAAAGGGAAAAGACGGGGCTTTATAAATAAGAGTAAAATTCACAATGGTAATTTAACAATCTTTTGGGAACATACTCTTAAAGGTTCATTACTTATTCTCTGTTAAATTTCTACTAGTAACTGTTATGGTTTGTACCTAGTATATATGCATATTTCTAAAACAAAATGATCAGTTTTATGGTCCATGGTACACTTACTAAAAATATTTATCGAGTAGCTCTTACCTGTCCACTGCCTTTGTCTCATTGTTAGAAGACAATGAATGTAGACAGTTTGAACTGACAGAAATACAATATTTTACGAACTGTGTTTAGGTAGTCTGGCTAAATAGCAGATCAATAATTGGTTTCCTCATATTATATATGTCTTCACAGTCAGACTAGTGTGAACACCAGCACAAATGAGAATCTTGTTCTGCGGGCAGATGGCAAGAAAAAAACCTTGGACGCCTGATTAATGTTTAAAACTATTCCTGTAGAGACATGAACGAATGCCAACTTACCCCAGATACAGAATGACTGACAGATCAAAGCATATTGGGTTTTCTATTACTGTGATTAAAAACTAAGGCCAAAAGTAAAATGAGAGAAAAAAATGTATATTTTAGATTGCAATTATAGACCTTCACTGAAGGAAGTCAGAAGAGGAACTCAAGATAGGAATTTAGAGGCAGGAACTGAAGCAGAAGTCACAGAGAAACCCTTCTAATTGTCTTGATCCTTGCGGTTTGCTCATTCTTATTCTTCTTCCTCTTCCTCTTCCTCCTCCTCCTCCTCCTCCTCCTCCTCCTCCTCCTCCTCCTCTTCTTCTTCTTCTTCTTCTTCTTCTTCTTCTTCTTCTTCTTCTTCTTCCTCTTCCTCTTCCTCTTCCTCTTCCTCCTCCTCCTCCTCCTCCTCCTCCTCCTCCTCCTCTTCTTCTTCTTCTTCTTCCTCTTCCTCTTCCTCTTCCTCCTCCTCCTCCTCCTCCTCCTCCTCCTCCTCCTCCTCCTCCTCCTCCTCTTCTTCTTCTTCTTCTTCTTCTTCTTCTTCTTCTTCTTCTTCTTCTTCTTCTTCTTCTTCTTCTTCTTCTTCTTCTTTTTTAGATATTTTCTTCATTTACACTTCAAATGCTATCCCCGAAGCCACTTATGCCCTCCCCACATCCCCGCTCCCCAACCCACCCACTCCCACTTCCTGGCCCTGGCATTCCCCTGTACTGGGGCATATAATCTTCGAAAGACCAAGGGCCTCTCCTCCCATTGATGGCTGACTAGGCCATCCTCTGCTACATATGCAACTAGAGACAAGCTCAGGGGGGTACTGATTAGTTTACATTGTTGTTCCTCCTATAGGGTTGCAGACCCCTTTAGCTCCTTGGGTACTTTCTCTAGCTCCTTCATTACTGTGTTCCATCCAATAGATGACTGCGAGTATCCACTTCTGCATTTGCCAGGCACTGGCATAGCCCCAGAAGAGACAGCTATGGCAGGGTCCTGTCAGCAAAATCTTTCTGGCATATGCAATAGTGTCTGGGTTTGGTGGTTATATATGGGATGGATCCCCAGGTGGGGCAGTCTCTGGATGGTCCTTCCTTCTAACTCAGCTCCGAACTTTGTCTCTGTAATTCCTTCCACATAGTATCCAGTGAGAAATTTTTCTCAATTAAAGTTCTTCTTTCCAAATGACTCTAGCCCATGTCAAGCTGACATAAAACTTATCGGCATAATGAGGATATCATGGAAGATTGATTTCATGAAACATTGAATTTCACAGATGTTATGTACAAAAATATGGGTAAAGGGTTACTTAAATAGAAGCACAGGTAACAACTCACAAAACCTAGAAACTAAACAACCCCTGGGAAACTCGTCTTTGAGGAGTGGGGGTTTTTTTGGTTTTTTTTTTAATTTTTAATGTTTTTTATTACATATTTTCCTTAATTACATTTCCAATGCTATCCCAAAAGTCCCCCATACACTCCCCCCACCACTTCCCTACCCACCCACTCCCATTTTTTTTTTTTTTGGCCCTGGCGTTCCCCTGTACTGGGGCATATAAAGGTGGTGTGTCCAATGGGCCTCTCTTTCCAGTGATGGCCCACGAGGCCATCTTTTGATACATATGCAGCTAGAGTCAAGAGCTCCGGGGTACTGTTTAGTTCATAATGTTGTTTCTCCTATAGGGTTTCAGATCCCTTTAGCTCCTTAGGTACTTTCTTAAGCTCCTCCATTGGGAGCCCTGTGATCCATCCACTAGCTGATTGTGAGCATCCACTTATGTGTTTGCTAGGCCTCGGCATGGTCTCTCAAGAGACAGCTATATCTGGGTATATTCAGCAAAATCTTGCTAGTGTATGCATTGGTGTCAGCCTTTGGAAGCTGATTATGGGGTGGATCCCTGGATATGGCAACCACTAGATGGTCCATCCTTCCGTCACAGCTCCAAACTTTGTCTCTGTAACTCCTTCCATGGGTGTTTTGTTCCCAATTCTAAGAAGGGGCACAGTGTCCACACTTTGGTCTTTGTTCTTCTTGAGTTTCATGCTTTTAGCAAATTGTATCTTATATCTTAGGTATCCTAAGTTTCGGGCTAATATCCACTTATCAGTGAGTACATATTGTGTGAGTTCCTTTGTGATTGTGTTGCCTCACTCAGGATGATGCCCTTCAGGTCCATCCATTTGGCTAGGAATTTCATAAATTTGTTCTTTTTAATGGCTGAGTAGTACTAAGTGGATCAAGGAACTTCACATAAAACCAGAAACACTGAAACTTATAGAGGAGAAAGTGGGGAAAAGCCTTGAAGATATGGGCACAGGGGGAAAATTCCTGAATAGAACAGCAATGGCTTGTGCTGAAAGATCGAGAATCAATAAATAGGACCTCATAAAGTTGCAAAGCTTCTGCAAGGCAAAAGACACCATCAATAAGACAAAAAGACCACCAACAGATTGGGAAAGGATCTTTACCTGTCCTAAATCAGATAGGGGACTATATCCAGTATATATAAAGAACTCAAGAAGGTGGACTCCAGAAAATCAAATAACCCCATTAAAAAATGGGGCTCAGAACTGAACAAAGAATTCTCACCTGAGGAAAAGCGAATGGCAGAGAAGCACCTGAAAAAATGTTCAACATCCTTAATCATCAGGGAAATGCAACTCAAAACAACCCTGAGATTCCACCTCACACTAGTCAGAATGGCTAAGATCAAAATTTCAGGTGACAGCAGATGCTGGCGAGGATGTGGAGAAAGAGGAACACTCCTCTATTGTTGGTGGGATTGCAAGCTTATACAACCACTCTGGAAATCAGTTTGGCAGTTCCTCAGAAAATTGGACATAATACTACCAGAGGATCCAGCAATACCTCTCCTGGGCATATATCCAGAAGATGTTCCAACCGGTAAGAAGGACACATGCTCCACTATGTTCATAGCAGCCTTATTTATAATAGCCAGCAGCTGGAAAGAACCCAGATGCCTTTCAACAGAGGAATGGATACAGAAAATGTGGTACATTTACACAATGGAGTACTACTCAGCTATTAAAAAGAATGAATTTATGAAATTCCTAGCCAAATGGATGGACCTGGAGGGCATCATCCTGAGTGAGGCAACACAATCACAAAGGAACTCATACAATATGTAGTCACTGATAAGTGGATATTAGCCCAAAAACTTAGGATGCCCAAGATATAAGATATAATTTGTTAAATGCATGAAACTCAAGAAGAATGAAGACCAAAGTGTGAACACTGTGCCCCTTCTTAGAATTGGGAACAAAACACCCATGGAAAGAGTTACAGAGATAAAGTCTGGTGCTGTGACGAAAGGATGGACCATCTAAAGACTGCCATATCCAGGGATCCATCCCATAATCAGCTTCCAAACGCTGACACCATTGCATACACTAGCAAGATTTTCCTGAAAGGACCCAGATAGAGCTGTCTCTTGTGAGACTATGCCAGGGCCTACCAAACACATAAGTGGATGCTCACAGTCAGCTATTGGATGGATCACAGGGCTCCCAATGGAGGAGCTAGAGAAAGAACCCAAGGAGCTAAAGGGATCTGCAACCCTATAGGACGAACAACATTATGAACTAACCAGTACCACGGAGCTCTTGACTCTAGCTGCATATTATCAAAAGATGGCCTAGTCAGCCATCACTGGAAAGAGAGGCCCATTGGACATGCAAACTTTATATGCCCCAGTACAGGGGAACGCCAGGGCCAAAAAGTGGGAGTGGGTGGGTAGGGCAGTGGGGGCGGGAGTGTATTGGGGACATTTTTGATAGCATTGGAAATGTAAATGAGGAAAATACCTAATAAAAAAATTAATTAAAAAAATATATATATGTTTATTGTGTTTTTGTTCTGATGCCTTTTTGCCATGCTCTGATAATTTACTCTCAGGGAATAAACTAGAAAATATTGTCTCTTCTTGTGTTTTGGGTTTTTTGAAGTTTTTTTCAATATGTGCTGATATGTTAGTGCAGCTAGAACAAAAGACCAAAAAGCAGGCCCCTTACAGCAGCAACTTTTTTCTTGCTAGATGTTTAAAATTATTGTTGGTAGGTGGTGGTTCCACTGGAAATCAGATGTCAGTGCCTACGTTGGCCTGTAGATGTGTCACTCTAGTCTGTATTGTATCTTCAGATGGCACTGTCCCTATATATCTCCGTGTCTGTTTTCTTTTCCAACAAGGGTGGCAGCCATATTGGACTAGGAGCTAACTTCTCTAACATTGGCCTCCCTTGGAAACACATCTTCACAAGTCTGCAAAGACCTTCTCACCAGCTATAGCAGATGTTAGGATTTGAATGTTTCTTTGTAGAAAATACATTTACTCTACAATGAATAGAGCTTACTGGTGAAGCCATCTGAAACAGGTTGACTTACTGGGAAGTTTGATTGCCTCTGGTGTGGCATAGTAATTCAGTTTCTTACTCATGTATTCAGATTCCCTATTTCCTTTTAAGACATTTCAAAGCTTATGTATTTATAGGAATTTTTGCAATCTGTTTGAAGTTGTCTGATTCATTACATTTCAGGTAATAGCCCTTACTAGCTTTTTTCTCAAAGTCATAATAATGCTCCCTTTTCAAGTAGAAAGAAAAGAGTGTAGTAGTTGTGCTGCTGTCCCTTACTTCCTGGGCCATGCCAGTTAGATGGTTGTCAGTTTTCTTCATCCTCTCAAAGAATTAGGTTTTATTTTGTTGGATTTTTCTCTGTTGTTCTTAAAATGTCTTTCTGCTCCCATCTTTGTTTAAATTCCTGTTTTATTGCTTTAGGCTTAGTGTAATCATTTTCTAGTTTTGTTTTGTGTTGCTAGAGAGTTTTGATGATTTGAGAACTGACTTTTTCTTAATAAAGGCACAAATAGCTATAAAAAAAAGTTCAACATCCTTAATCATCAGGGAAATGCAACTCAAAACAACCCTGAGATTCCACCTCACACCAGTCAGAATGGCTAAGAACAGAAATTCAGGTGACAGCAGATGCTGGCGAGGATGTGGAGAAAGAGGAACACTCCTCCACTGTTGGTGTGATTGCAAGCTTGTACAACCACTCTGGAAATCAGTCTGGCGGCTCCTTAGAAAATAGGACATAGTACTACCGTAGGGTCCAGCAATACCTCTCCTGGGCATATATCCAGAAGATGTCCCAACCGGTAAGAAGGACACATGCTCCACTATGTTCATAGCAGCCTTATTATAATAGCCAGAAGCTGGAAAGAACCCAGATGCCCCTCAACAGAGGAATGGATACAAAAAATGTGGTCCATTTACACAATGGAGTACTACTCAGCTGTTAAAAAGAATGAATTTATGAAATTCCTAGCCAAATGGATGGACCTGGAGGGCATCATCCTGAGTGAGGTAACACATTCACCAAGGAACTCACACAATATGTACTCACTGATAAGTGGATATTAGCCCAAAACCTAGGATACCCAAGATATAAGATACAATTTGCTAAACACATGAAACTCAATAAGAATGAAGTGTGGACACTATGCCCCTCCTTAGAATTGGGAACAAAACACCCATGGAAAGAGTTACAGAGACAAAGTTTGGAGCTGAGATGAAAGGATGGACCATCTAGAGACTGCCATATCCAGGGGTCCACCCTATAATCAGCTTCCAAACGCTGACACCATTGCATACACTAGCAAGATTTTGTCGAAAGGACCCAGATGTAGCTGTCTCTTGTGAGACTATGCTGGGGCCTAGCAAACACAGAAGTGGATGCTCATAGTCAGCTATTGGATGGATCACAAGGCTCCCAATGGAGGAGCTAGAGAAAGTACCCAAGGAGCTAAAGGGATCTGCAACCCTATAGGTGGAACATCATTATGAACTAACCAGTACCCCAGAGCTCTTGACTCTAGCTGCATATTATCAAAAGATGGCCTAGTCGGTCATCACTGGAAAGAGAGGCCCATTGGACACGCAAACTGTATATGCCCCAGTACAGGGGAACGCCAGGGCCAAAAAAATGGGAATGGGTGGGTAGGGAAGTGGGGGGGGGTATGGGGGCCTTTTGGGATAGCATTGGAAATGTAATTGAGGAAAATATGTAATAAAAAATATTTTAAAAAAATAAAGATAAACTGCCATCCAAACTCTAATATATTTTTTTATATTTGCATAGAGACAATATAGACATTGTAAACTGGAGATGGGGGAATCTCGAAGGGAAAGGAGCCTGTATTTTTATCTTTTATATTTTGGCAGGCTAAGTTAGATTTAGTTAATATTTCTTGTATGTGGCATGTGAATAGTGTAGTATAGAAGAGAGAAACATAACTTATTAATACTAGCACAATATAAATTACATACAAGTTATGACTTATCACTAGGTGTTTTGAAAAAAGACAAAAGACTTCAATGTAGTGAATCATCTAAAAAAGTAAATAAATTACTTGTTCTTACAATGTCTCAAACAATTTTCTCTACTCAAAAACATATTCCTCTTACTATATGTGTATAAATAATGTATCTATTCAGATGTGATTCAAAAAAGTAACCTTTTGTTAAGATAACTGTGAATTCTGAAATGATTAAACATTATAATTGAAATGAATCTGATTTTGGAATATTTTTGAAGATTTATTATATGTAAGTACACTGTAGCTGTCTTCAGACACTCCAGAAGAGGGTGTCAGATCTCATTACAAATGGTTGTAAGCCACCATGTAGTTGCTGGGAGTTGAACTCAGGACCTTTGAAAGAGCAGTCAGTACTCTTAACCTCTGAGGCATCTCTCCAGCCCCAGAATATTTATTTTTTATAACAGTATTTATATATGTGTGTAACAAAATTTCCTAAATAAATAGGTATATTCATGGAATTGATTAATTTGTGGAAGAATGAAGCTTAAATGAGGTAAAATGGAACAAAGTCTGACTTGGTTACCTAATAACAAAAATATTACAGAGTACACATGCATTGTTTCTTTTGGTAGTTTTGTATTTAATGACAGTCTTCAGAAAGGATTCATAAAGCATATTGCTTCAGAAAAATAACACAAATTTATGTATTAATCTCCAAATTTCTAGAAAGATTCTAAGTTCTTAGCACTGAAATAATTTTATTGTCCCAATAATAACTGTATTATTATGTCACCGTTTTACAGGTAAAAGACCAAAGTTAAAACAAGTTAAATGTGCCTGCAGCCATGATGAGAAGGTGGGATTATTAATAAGGCAGAAAAAAAGTAAAACAGTGTAATAAAATCCAAAAGTCTATCAGTATGTAGCACAAATAAAAGCCTAATACAAGCTTAAAATTAAATACAAATATCTCAGATTAGATATGTATAACTAAATAGTTCACTCAGTAGAATTCTGAGGAAAAGGGCTCTGCTGTCTTTGTCATATTTAAAACTGCAAAATGAAAGTTTTAAAACTGAAGAGAGAAAACATTTTCTATTCTGAAGTAGTGGTAAAAGGGCAGATCATGGAACATTTGTCTCATGTATTTGAGGAAATTCATCATTTAGTGATATGTCGTAGATCTTGGTTTTAGAGAAAAAGAAAGACATTTTGATATACATATTAAATATCCATGGAAATTCTATTTATGAAATTTATCATGAAGGAAATGAATTATTAAATTAATATTATTCACAAATACATATATAGTATCATAGCAGAAAGAATTTAAGAATAAATCATTGAATGCAAAAAATAACTGAAATAGAAAAAACATAATCTTTTATAGGGAATATAAAATTCACATATATTCCTGGAGTATATCCTAGCTGTTGACTATAAAATAACTACAATATTTTTATTGTAGGAGAGAATGTACTGAACAAATGGACAGTGGGAGGAAGCACATGTGTAAGCTATTGTTTTGATAGATGATAAATGTATGTACTAATTAACATGGGGTAAAGAAGGAACATTTTTAAGCATATGCTAAGAGTATTCAATCATTGAGTGGTTGAGAATATGCTATTTGCTTGTGTTCTATTTTTTTATTATTTTATTTTCTTTTTTTCCATTTTTATTAGGTATTTAGCTCATTTACATTTCCAATGCTATATGCTATTTTATTTTCTTGACGTCTAGAGGTTTAATATATTGTTCATAAAAACCTTCTGTTATTTTAGGTTTAAAAATACTATATTTCCATCAATGAGTTTATTCATAATTCTCATTGAAATGACTTTGATCCAAACTGAGTATTTAATTCAAACCATCTTCTTTTTGTTTCTATCTATCTACTTATTTGTGAGGAGGTAGAGAATCGATCCTTAAAATCATGAACATATTCTTCCCCAAGCTATACCACTACTGGGCATATACCCAAAAGATGTTCCAACATATAACAAGGACACACGGTCCACTATATTCATAGCAGCCTTATTTGTAATAGCCAGAATATGAAAACAACCCAAATGTTCCTCAACAGAAGAATGAATACAGAAAATGTGGTTCATTTACACAATGGAATACTAATCAGATATTAAAAACAAAGATATGAATTTTAGAGGCAAATGTATGGAACTTGAGAATGTTATTTTGAGTGATACAACCTAGAGCCAAAAAATACACTTACAGTATATACTCACTTATAAGTGGATATTAGCCCAAAAGCTCAGAATATCTAGAATACAATGCACAGACCATAAGAAGTTTAACAAGCAGAAAGGCAAAAGTGAGTATGATTCTATCCCTCTTAGAAGGGGAAAGAAAATTTTCATAAGTGGCATAGGGAAGGAGGGACCTGGGTGGGAAAGGGGAGTGGGAAGAGAAAAGGGGAACAGAATCAGATATGGACAGAAGGACAGAAGAGAACCCCAGAGAGCCAGGAGAATTAATGAAAATATGCAGCCTCTGGGGGTGGGGGGTGGGGGGCCCTCTAGAAAGTCCCAGAGACCTTGGAAGTGAAAGACTCTCAGAACTCAAAGTAGGTAACTTTGGCCAAAATGCCCAACAATGTGGAGAGGTAACTTGAAGAATCCACATCCAATAGATAGACAGGGCCTCAAGTGGAAGGACAGGGTTACCAACACCCAGTCAAAATTTCTGAACTAAAATTGTTCCTGTCTAAAAAAACTGCAGGTACAAAACTGGAGAAGAGACTGAAGGAAAGGCAGTCCAATGACCAGCCCAACTTGGGATCCATCTCTTGGTGGTGGTAGGTGCGAGGCAGCACCAAGGCCTCACACTATTACTGATGCTATGATGGGAGCCTGCCATAGCTGTCCTCTGAGAGGCCCTACCAGCAGCTGACTGAGACAGAAGCAGATAATTTCACTCAACCATTGAATTGAAGTCGGGAACCCCTATGATTGAATTTGGGAAGGACTGATGAAGCTGAAGGGGAGCAGGACCCCATAGGAAAACCAGCAGTCTCAACTAAACCAGACCCCAGGGAGCTCCCAGAGACTGAGCCACCAGGCAGGAACATACATGGCTGGTCTGAGACACCTGGCACAAATATAGCAGAGGCTACCTGGTCAGGCCACAGTGAGAGAAGATGTGCCTAATCCTTGAGAGACTTGAGGCTCCAGGGAAGGGGGAGGCCTGGAGGGAGTGGGAATCACCTCCCTCAGAGTCAAGGGGGAAGAGGAATGGGATGATGAAGTGTGGATGGGGGGTTGGGGGTACCAGAAGGGGGACAATGGCTGGAATGTAAATAAATAAAATAATTTTTTAAAAAAACAGAAAAGGAGATGAATGAATCAATGGGCTCCTATAGTTCCAGCACCAGAAAAGTGAAGACATAGATCCCTGGGGGCTACTGACCAGAAAGTCTAGTCTACTTGGATAGATTCAGATAAGTGAAGAAACCCTGTCTCATAAAACACCAATATTCCAGGACAAAACCAATTTCAAACTATCTATCTACCAATCCAGCCCTACAGAGTATCCTAGAAGGAAAATTCCAACAAAAGGGGGAAAAAAGGGCAAGATATTAAGAATCTCACAACAAAGTCAAGAGGAGAGAACCACAAGCACATAAAGCCACCTACAAAATTAAATATAACAGGAAGCAACAGTCATCTGTCTTCAATATCTCTCAATATTAATGGATTTAACTCACCTATTACAAAACATAAGATAACAAACTGGATACACAAACAAGATCCAGCATTTTGCTGCATACAAGAAACACATTTGAATAACAAAGACAGACAGTATCTCAGAGTAAAAGGATGGAAAAAGATCTTCCAAGCAAATGGTCCCAAGAAACAAGCTGGAGTTGACTAATATCCAATAAAATAGACTTTCAACCAAAAATTATCAAGTGTAATGAAGAAAGACATTCATATTCATCAAAAGGAAAATCCACCAAGAGAAACTCTGAATTCTGAACATCTATGCCACAATGCAAGGGCACCCACGCTCATAAAAGAAACTTTACTAAAGTTCGAAACACACATTAAACCCCACACAATAATAGTGGGAGACTTCAACACCCCACTCTTACCAATGGGCGGGTCATTGAAACAGAAACCAAACAGAGACTTATAATTTCAATAATTTCTTTAAAATCGACCATATAATTGCTCACAAAACAACCCTTAACCGATACAAGAAGATTGATATAATACCATGCATCCTATCAGAATATCATGGCCCTTAGGACTTCAATAACAGTAAACAAAACAGGAATCCCATATATATAAGGAAACTGAACAACTCTCTATTCAATGATAACTTGGTCAAGGAAGAAATAAAGAAAGAAATTAAAGACTTCCTGGAATTTAATGAAAATGTTGACACATCATAACCAAACTTATGGAACACAATGAAAGCAGTGCTAAGAGGAAAATTCATAGCACTAAGCACCCTGGTAAAGGAACTGGGAAGATCTTACACTAGCAATTTCACAGCACACCTGAGAGCTCTAGAACAAAAAGAAGCAAACACACCCAAGAGGAATAGACAGCAGGAAATAGTCAAACTCAGGACTGAAATCAACCAAGTGGAAACAAAAAGAACTATACAAAGAATCACCCAAACCAGGAGATGATTCTTTGAGAGAATCAACAAGGTAGATAAATCCCTAGCCAAACTAACAAAAGGGCCCAGAGGCAGTAACCAAATTAACAAAATCAGAAATGAAAATGGAGGTTTAACAACAGACATGGAGGAAATTATAAAATCATCATAAGATCCTACTACAAAAGCCTATAATCAACAAAACTAGAAAATCTAGGTGAAATGGATAATTTTCTAGACATATACCACATACCAAGGTTAAATCAAGAGTAGGTAAAGTATCTAAACAGGCCCATAGCCCATAAGGAAATAGAAGAATTCATTAAAAACCTCTCAGTCAAAAAAAGCTCAGGGCCAGATAGATTTAGTGCAAAATTCTACCAGACCTTCAAAGAAGACCTAATAACAATTTTCCTCAAACTATTCCACAAAATAGAAACAGAAGGAACACTCCCTAATCCATTCTATGCAGCCATAATTACTCTGATACCTAAGCCACACACCTGAAAAAGAGAACTTCAGACTAATCTCGCTTATGAATATCAATGCAAAAATACTCAATAAAATTCTTGCTAACTGAATCCAAGAACACATTAAAACCATCATTCACCATGATCATTTAGGCTTCAAGTTGCAAGTTTGGTTCAATATACAAAAATCCATTAATAATGTAATCCACTATATAAACAAACTCAAGGACTAGAGAGATGACTCAGCAGTTGAGAGCACTGACTACTCTTCCAGAGGTCTTGGGTTCAAGTCCCAGCAACCACATGGTGGCTCACAACAATCTGCAATGAGATCAGATGCCCACTTCTGGTCTGTCTGAAGACAGGTACAGTGTACTTACATATAGTGGATAGATAAATCTTTAAAAATAAAAAATTAAAAAAAAAACTAAAAGAAAAAAATCACATGATCATCTCCTTAGATGATACAGAAAAGGTATTTGACAAAATACAACATCCCTTCTTGTTAAAAGTATTGGAGAGGTTGGAAATTCAAGGCCCAAAACCTAACATAATAAAAACAATTTACAGCAAACCAGCAGCCAATGTCAAATTAAATGGAGACATACTTGAAGCCATCCCACTAAAATTGAGGACAAGACAAGGATTCCAGTTCTCCCCATATCTATTCAATATAGTACTCGAAATGCTAGCTAGAACAATAAAACAACAACAACAACAACAAAAAAAAAGATCAGCAGGATACAAACTGGCAAAGAAGAAATAAAGGTATCACTATTTTCCAGATGATATGGTAGTAAACATAAGCGACACCAAAAATTTTACCAGAGAACTTCTTCAGCTGATAAGCAACTTCCGCAAAGTGATCAGATATAAAATTAACTCAAATAAATCAGTAGCCTTCCTTTATACAAATGATAAACAGGCTGAAAAAGAAATTAGGGAAACAATTCCCTTCACAATAATCACAAATAATATAAAATGTCTTGGTGTAACTCTAACCAAATAAGCAAAAAAAAAAAAAAAATCTGTATGACAATAACTTGAAGTCTCTCAAGAAAGAAATTGAAGGAGATCTCAGAAAATAGAGAGATCTCCCATCCTCATGGATTGACAGAATTAACATAGTAAAAATGGCCATCCTACCAAAGACAATCTACAGATTCAATGCAATCCCCATTAAAATCCCAACACAATTCTAAAGACATAGAAAAAGCATTTCTCAAATTCATATGGAAAGGCGAAAAAAAGACAGAATAGCATAAACAATTCTTAACAATAAAAGAACTTCTGGGGGAATCACCATCCCTGACCTCAAGCTCTACTAAGAGCAATAGTGATAAAAAAACTGCATGGTATTGGTACAGAGACAAACACATTGATCAATTGAATAGAATTGAAGGCCCAGAAATAAAACCACACACTTATGCACACTTGGTCTTTGACAAAGAAGCCAAAAATATACAATAAAGAAAAAGAAAGCATCTTCAATAAATGGTGCTGGTGTAACTGGCTTTCTTTATGTAGAAAAATCAAAATAGACCCATAATTGTCATTTTACACAAAGCTCAAGTCCAAATGGATCAAGGACCTCATCATAAAGCCAGATATTAGATACTGTATCTAATAGAAGAAAAAGTGGAAAAAAGGCTTGAAATCATTGGCACAGGGGGAAATTTCCTAAACAGAACTCAAATGGCTCACACTCTAAAATCAAGAATTGATAAATGGGACCTCATGGAACTGGAAAGCTTCTGAAAAGCAAAGGACATAGTCGATAAGACAAATCGGCAACTTACAGATTGGGAAAAAGTCTTCACTAACCCCTCATCTAATAGAGGGCTAATATCAAAAAATAAATAAAAAACTCAAGAAGGTAACCACCAAAAAAAAAAATCAAGCTCAATCAAAAACTGAGGTATAAGCTAAACCAAGAATTCACAACAGAGGAATGTCGAATAGCTAAGAAAGCACATAAGAAAATGTTCGAAGTCCTTAGTGATCAGAGAAATGCAAATCAAATGACCCTGAGATTCCACCTTAAACCAATCAGAATGGCTAAGATCAAAACCTAAGGTGACAACACATGTTGGTGAGGATATGGAGAAAGAGAAACACTCCTCCAGTGCTAGTGGGATTGCAAACTGGTACAACCACTCTGGAAATCAATCTGGAGTTTCCTCAGAAAATTAGAAATAGATCTACCTGGGAATGTATCCAAAAGGTACCCCACGGTGCCACAGAGGCACGTGTTCCACTATTTTCATAGTGGCCTTTTTGTGATAGCCAGAAGCTGGAAACAACCCAGATGTCCCATGACAGAAGAATGGATACAGAAAATGCCATTCATTTACAAAATGGAATACTACTCAGCTATTAAGAACAAGGACAACTTGTGTTTTGCAGGCAAATGAGTGGAACTAGAAAATATCATCCTGAGTGAGAGAACTTACATGCATGGTATGTACTCACTAATAAGTGGGTATTAGCAAAAAAGAAAAAAAAAGTACAGAATACCCAAGATACAGTCCACAGAAGTCAAAAAGGTCAACAAGCTGAAGGGCTCAAGTGAGGACACCTCAGTCCCAATTGGGAGGGAGAAAAAAGCAACCATAAGGTGGGAGGGAGGAAACTGGGAGGGAAAGGGGTAGGGAGGGATGGAGAGGGGAGCCTGATCTGGTATTGGGTGAGGGGAAAGGACTGAAGCCCCGAGGGCAAGCAGAAAGAATGGAAAAGGCAACCTCAGGAGATAGGAGGTTGGGGGAACCCTCAAGAATGTACCAGAGACCTGGGAAGTGAGAGACTCTCAGGACTCTAAGGGAGTGAACCTAGATGGAATGCCCTACAGTGTGGACTTATAAAGCCTACCTCCAGAAGAAAGACAAGGCATCAAGTGAGGGATGGAGTTGCGATTCCACAATCAAAACTCTTATGCAGTTCCTGTCTGAAAGAACTGCAGGGATGGAAATGGAGAAAAGATTGAGGAAAAGGAGGCCCAGCAACAGGCCCTAAGTGGGATCCAGCTCAATGAGAGGCTCAAAGGCCTGACACTATTACTGAGGCTGTGGAGCACTCACAAAAAGGGACCTATCATGACTGTCCTCTGAAAACCCAACAAGCAGCTGAAAGAGTCAGATGCTGATATTTGCACCCCACCAATGAACAAAAGCTGCTGGCCCCTGTGGTTGAATTAGGGAAAAGCTGGAAGAAGCTGAGGAGTAGCCTGAGCTGGGGCACAAGTCCCTTCTGGTCCACTCGAGCACCGGGGAGCCTTGCCAGCAGAGTCTCCAGACACCCGCAAGGATCCACACAGGATTCCCCACGGGATCCTAAGACCTCCGGTGAGTGGAACACAACTTCTGCCAGGTGGCAGGTTCGAACACCAGATATCTGGGCACCTTCACTGCAAGAAGAGAGCTTGCCTGCAGAGAATACTCTGACCACTGAAACTAAGGAGAGAGCTACCCTCCCAGGTCTGCTGATAAAGGCTAACAGAGTCACCTGAGGAACAAGCTCCAACCAGAGACAACTATAACAGCTAGCTTCAGAGATTACCAGATGGTGAAAGGCAAACGTAAGAATCCTACTAAAAGAAATCAAGACCACTCACCATCATCAGAACACAGCACTCGCACCCAACCTAGTTCTGGACACCCCAAAACAATCAAAAATCTAGACCCAGATTAAAAGCATATCTCATAATGATGGTAGAGGACATCAAGAAGGACTTTAGAGATAGCCGGCCACCTTCCTGGTGAGAGCACGGGGGTCTGCCAGGCCTGGGAGGTTTGTGGCACAGGCGCCGGCGGGAGCCTTCTTGGCTCCGGGACTCCGCGGAGGGCAGGCTGCACGGGTGACCGTGTGGAATACAGAGTGCCAGCCGTTTCTGGGACGGGGGAGAGTCGCAGAGCTTCTGGGCGACGCCATCTTCAGCTCCAGACAGCCGGCCACCTTCCTGGTGAGAGCACGGGGGTCTGCCTGGCCTGAGAGGTTTGTGGCACAGGCGCCGGCGGGAGCCTTCTTGGCT
The DNA here is from genome assembly GCF_000001635.26 of Mus musculus. Taxonomy (NCBI): domain Eukaryota; kingdom Metazoa; phylum Chordata; class Mammalia; order Rodentia; family Muridae; genus Mus; species Mus musculus. The sequence continues at coordinate 90,270,971 of NC_000084.6, forward strand.
CCGGGACTCCGCGGAGGGCAGGCTGCACGGGTGACCGTGTGGAATACAGAGTGCCAGCCGTTTCTGGGACGGGCGAGAGTCGCAGAGCTTCTGGGCAGTGCCATCTTCAGCTCCAGACAACCAGCCACCTTCCTGGCAAGAGCCACAGAGCTTCTGAGGCAGCGCCATCCTCAGCTCCAGACGGCCGGCCTCCTTTCCGGACAAGAGCCACAGAGCTTCTCAGGCGGCGACATCTTCGACTCCAGACAACTGGCCACCTTCCTGGCCAAAGCAACACAGCTTCTGGGAAAGATCCTGTTTTGGGCCTTCACCTTCAGCCAGGAGGAGGTCCAAACACCAGATAACTGTACACCTTCCCTGAAAGAGGAGAGCTTGCCTACAGAGACTGCTCTGACCACTGAAACTCAGAGAAGAGAGCTTGTCTCCCACGCCTGCTGATAGAGGGTAACAAAATCAACAGAGGAACAATCTCTTAACAAAGACAACTATAACAACTAACTCCAGAGATTGCCAGATGGCGAAAGGTAAACGTAAGAATCCTACTAACAGAAGCCAGGACCACTCACCATCATCAGAACCCAGAACGCCCACTTCGCCCAATCCAGGACACCCTAACACACCTGAAAAGGTAGACCTGGATTTAAAAGCATATCTCATGATGATGGTAGAGGACATAAAGAAGGAATTCAATAACTCACTTAAAGAAATACAGGAGAACACTGCTAAAGAGTTACAAGTCCTTAAAGAAAAACAGGAAAACACTGCTAAAGAGTTACAAGTCCTTAAAGAAAAACAGGAAAACACAACCAAACAGGTAGAAGTCCTTATAGAAAAACAGGAAAACACATCCAAACAGGTGATGGAAATGAACAAAACCATACTAGACCTAAAAAGGGAAGTAGACACAATAAAGAAAACCCAAAGTGAGGCGACGCTGGAGATAGAAACCCTAGGAAAGAAATCTGGAACCATAGATGCCAGCATCAGCAACAGAATACAAGAGATGGAAGAGAGAATCTCAGGTGCAGAAGACTCCATAGAGAACATCGGCACAACAATCAAAGAAAATGGAAAATGCAAAAAGATCCTAACTCAAAACATCCAGGAAATCCAGGACACAATGAGAAGACCAAACCTACGGATAATAGGAGTGGATGAGAATGAAGATTTTCAACTCAAAGGACCAGCAAACATCTTCAACAAAATTATTGAAGAAAACTTCCCAAATCTAAAGAAAGAGATGCCCATGAACATACAAGAAGCCTAGAGAACTCCAAATAGACTGGACCAGAAAAGAAATTCCTCCCGACACATAATAATCAGAACACCAAATGCACTAAATAAAGATAGAATACTAAAAGCAGTAAGGGAAAAAGGTCAAGTAACATATAAAGGCAAGCCTATCAGAATTACACCAGATTTTTCACCAGAGACTATGAAAGCCAGAAGAGCCTGGACAGATGTTATACAGACACTAAGAGAACACAAATGCCAGCCCAGGCTACTATACCCAGCCAAACTCTCAATTACCATAGATGGAGAAACCAAAGTATTCCACGACAAAACTAAATTCACCCATTATCTCTCCATGAATCCAGCCCTTCAAAGGATAATAACAGAAAAAAACCAATACAAGGACGGGAACCACGCCCTAGAAAAAACAAGAAGATAATCCCTCAACAAACCTAAAAGAAGACAGCCACAAGAACAGAATGCCAACTTTAACAACAAAAATAACAGGAAGCAACAATTACCTTTCCTTAATATCTCTTAATATCAATGGACTCAATTCCCCAATTATAAAACATAGACTAACAGACTGGCTACACAAACAGGACCCAACATTCTGCGGCTTACAGGAAACCCATCTCAGGGAAAAAGACAGACACTACCTCAGAGTGAAAGGCTGGAAAACAAATTTCCAAGCAAATGGTCTGAAGAAACAGGCTGGAGTAGCCATTCTAATATCGGATAAAATCGACTTCCAACCCAAAGTTATCAAAAAAGACAAGATAGGACACTTCATACTCATCAAAGGTAAAACCCTCCAAGAGGAACTCTCAATTCTGAATATCTACGCTCCAAATGCAAGGGCAGCCACATTAATTAAAGACACTTTAATAAAGCTCAAAGCACACATTGCACCTCACACAATAATAGTGGGAGACCTCAACACACCACTTTCATCAATGGACAGATCGTGGAAACAGAAACTAAACAGGGACACAGTGAAACTAACAGAAGTTATGAAACAAATGGACCTGACAGATATCTACAGAATATTTAATCCTAAAACAAAAGGATATACCTTCTTCTCAGCACCTCACGGGACCTTTTCCAAAATTGACCATATAATTGGTCACAAAATAGGCCTCAACAGATACAAAAATATTGAAATTGCCCCATGTATCCTATCAGACCACCATGGCCTAAGACTGATCTTCAATAACAACATTAAGAATGGAAAGCCAACATTCACGTGGAAACTGAACAACACTCTTCTCAATGATACCTTGGTCAAGGAAGGAATAAAGAAAGAAATTAAAGACTTTTTAGAGTTTAATGAAAATGAAGCCACAACGTACCCAAACCTTTGGGACACAATGAAAGCATTTCTAAGAGGGAAACTCATAGCTCTGAGTACCTCCAAGAAGAAACGGGGGAGAGCACATACTAGCAGCTTGACAACACATCTAAAAGCTCTAGAAAAAAAGGAAGCAAATTCACCCAAGAGGAGTAGACGGCAGGAAATAATCAAACTCAGGGGTGAAATTAACGAAGTGGAAACAAGAAGAACTATTCAAAGAATTAACCAAACGAGGAGTTGGTTCTTTGAGAAAATCAACAAGATAGATAAGCCCTTAGCTAGACTCACTAGAGGGCAAAGGGACAAAATCCTAATCAACAAAATCAGAAATGAAAAGGGAGACATAACAACAGATCCTGAAGAAATCCAAAACACCATCAGATCCTTCTACAAAAGCTTATACTCAACAAAACTGGAAAACCTGGACGAAATGGACAAATTTCTGGACAGATACCAGGTACCAAAGATGAATCAGGATCAAGTTGACCTTCTAAACAGTCCCATATCCCCTAAAGAAATAGAAGCAGTTATTAATAGTCTCCCAGCCAAAAAAAGCCCAGGACCAGATGGGTTTAGTGCAGAGTTCCATCAGACCTTCAAAGAAGATCTAGTTCCAGTTCTGCACAAACTATTTCACAAAATAGAAGTAGAAGGTACTCTACCCAACTCATTTTATGAAGCCACTATTACTCTGATACCTAAACCACAGAAAGACCCAACAAAGATAGAGAACTTCAGACCAATTTCTCTTATGAATATCGATGCAAAAATCCTCAATAAAATTCTCGCTAACCGAATCCAAGAACACATTAAAGCAATCATCCATCCTGACCAAGTAGGTTTTATTCCAGGGATGCAGGGATGGTTTAATATACGAAAATCCATCAATGTAATCCATTATATAAACAAACTCAAAGACAAAAACCACATGATCATCTCGTTAGATGCAGAAAAAGCATTTGACAAGATCCAACACTCATTCATGATAAAAGTTTTGGAAAGATCAGGAATTCAAGGCCCATACCTAAACATGATAAAAGCAATCTACAGCAAACCAGTAGCCAACATCAAAGTAAATGGAGAGAAGCTGGAAGCAATCCCACTAAAATCAGGGACTAGACAAGGCTGCCCACTTTCTCCCTACCTTTTCAACATAGTACTTGAAGTATTAGCCAGAGCAATTCGACAACAAAAGGAGATCAAGGGGATACAAATTGGAAAAGAGGAAGTCAAAATATCACTTTTTGCAGATGATATGATAGTATATATAAGTGACCCTAAAAATTCCACCAGAGAACTCCTAAACCTGATAAACAGCTTCGGTGAAGTAGCTGGATATAAAATAAACTCAAACAAGTCAATGGCCTTTCTCTATACAAAGAATAAACAGGCTGAGAAAGAAATTAGGGAAACAACACCCTTCTCAATAGTCACAAATAATATAAAATATCTTGGCGTGACTCTAACTAAGGAAGTGAAAGATCTGTATGATAAAAACTTCAAATCTCTGAAGAAAGAAATTAAGGAAGATCTCAGAAGATGGAAAGATCTCCCATGCTCATGGATTGGCAGTATCAACATTGTAAAAATGGCTATCTTGCCAAAACCAATCTACAGATTCAATGCAATCCCCATCAAAATTCCAACTCAATTCTTCAACGAATTGGAAGGAGCAATTTGCAAATTTGTCTGGAATAACAAAAAACCTAGGATAGCAAAAAGTCTTCTCAAGGATAAAAGAACTTCTAGCGGAATCACCATGCCAGACCTAAAGCTTTACTACAGAGCAATTGTGATAAAAACTGCATGGTACTGGTATAGAGACAGACAAGTAGACCAATGGAATAGAATTGAAGACCCAGAAATGAACCCACACACCTATGGTCACTTGATCTTCGACAAGGGAGCTAAAACCATCCAGTGGAAGAAAGACAGCATTTTCAACAATTGGTGCTGGCACAACTGGTTGTTATCGTGTAGAAGAATGCGAATCGATCCATACTTATCTCCTTGTACTAAGGTCAAATCTAAGTGGATCAAGGAACTTCACATAAAACCAGAGACACTGAAACTTATAGAGGAGAAAGTGGGGAAAAGCCTTGAAGATATGGGCACAGGGGAAAAATTCCTGAACAGAACAGCAATGGCTTGTGCTGTAAGATCGAGAATTGACAAATGGGACCTCATGAAACTCCAAAGTTTCTGCAAGGCAAAAGACACCGTCAATAAGACAAAAAGACCACCAACAGATTGGGAAAGGATCTTTACCTATCCTAAATCAGATAGGGGACTAATATCCAACATATATAAAGAACTCAAGAAGGTGGACTTCAGAAAATCAAATAACCCCATTAAAAAATGGGGCTTAGAACTGAACAAAGAATTCTCACCTGAGGAATACCGAATGGCAGAGAAACACCTGAAAAAATGTTCAACATCCTTAATCATCAGGGAAATGCAAATCAAAACAACCCTGAGATTCCACCTCACACCAGTCAGAATGGCTAAGATCAAAAATTCAGGTGACAGCAGATGCTGGCGTGGATGTGGAGAAAGAGGAACACTCCTCCATTGTTGGTGGGAGTGCAGGCTTGTACAACCACTCTGGAAATCAGTCTGGCAGTTCCTCAGAAAATTGGACATAGTACTACCGGAGGATCCAGCAATACCTCTCCTGGGCATATATCCAGAAGATGCCCCAACCGGTAAGAAGGACACATGCTCCACTATGTTCATAGCAGCCTTATTTATAATAGCCAGAAGCTGGAAAGAACCTAGATGCCCCTCAACAGAGGAATGGATACAGAAAATGTGGTACATTTACACAATGGAGTACTACTCAGCTATTAAAAAGAATGAATTTATGAAATTCCTAGCCAAATGGATGGACCTGGAGGGCATCATCTTGAGTGAGGTAACACATTCACAAAGGAACTCACACAATATGTACTCACTGATAAGTGGATATTAGCCCCAAACCTAGGATACCCAAGATATAAGATATAATTTGCTAAACACATGAAACTTAAGAAGAATGAAGACTGAAGTGTCGACACTATGCCCCTCCTTAGAAGTGGGAACAAAACACCCATGGTAGGAGTTACAGAGACAAAGTTTGGAGCTGAGATGAAAGGATGGACCATGTAGAGACTGCCATATCCAGGGATCCACCCCATAATCAGCATCCAAACGCTGACACCATTGCATACACTAGCAAGATTTTATCGAAAGGACCCAGATGTAGCTGTCTCTTGTGAGACTATGCCGGGGCCTAGCAAACACAGAAGAGGATGCTCACAGTCAGCTAATGGATGGATCATAGGGCTCCCAATGGAGGAGCTAGAGAAAGTAGCCAAGGAGCTAAAGGGATCTGCAACCCTATAGGTGGAACAACATTATGAACTAACCAGTACCCCGGAGCTCTTGACTCTAGCTGCATACATATCAAAAGATGGCCTAGTCGGCCATCACTGGAAAGAGAGGCCCATTGGACTTGCAAACTTTATATGCCCCAGTACAGGGGAACACCAGGGCCAAAAAGGGGGAGTGGATGGGCAGGGGAGTGGGGGTGGGTGGATATGGGGGACTTTTGGTATAGCATTGGAAATGTAAATGAGCTAAATACCTAATAAAAAATGGAAGAAAAAAAAATAGCATCAAAAAAAAAAAAAAAAAAAAAAAAGAAAGAAAGAAATCATCCAGACTGACCAAGTAGGTTTTATTCCAGGGATGCAGGGATGGTTTAATATACGAAAATCCATCAATGTAATCCATTATATAAACAAACTCAAAGACAAAAACCACATGATCATCTCGTTAGATGCAGAAAAAGCATTTGAAAAGATCCAACACCCATTCATGATAAAAGTTTTGGAAAGATCAGGAATTCAAGGCCCATACCTAAACATAATAAAAGCAATCTACAGCAAACCAGTAGCCAACATCAAAGTAAATGGAGAGAAGCTGGAAGCAATCCCACTAAAATCAGGGACTAGACAAGGTTGCCCACTTTCTCCCTACCTTTTCAACATAGTACTTGAAGTATTAGCCAGAGCAATTCGACAACAAAAGGAGATCAAGGGGATACAAATTGGAAAAGAGGAAGTCAAAATATCACTTTTTGCAGATGATATGATAGTATATATAAGTGACCCTAAACATTCCACCAGAGAACTCCTAAACCTGATAAACAGCTTTGGTGAAGTAGCTGGATATAAAATTAACTCAAACAAGTCAATGGCATTTCTCTACACAAAGAATAAACAGGCTGAGAAAGAAATTAGGGAAACAACACCCTTCTCAATAGTCACAAATAATATAAAATATCTCGGCGTGACTCTAACTAAGGAAGTAAAAGATCTGTATGATAAAAACTTCAAGTCTCTGAAGAAAGAAATTAAAGAAGATCTCAGAAGATGGAAAGATCTCCCATGCTCATGGATTGGCAGTATCAACATTGTAAAAATGGCTATCTTGCCAAAAGCAATCTACAGATTCAATGCAATCCCCATCAAAATTCCAACTCAATTCTTCAACGAATTAGAAGGAGCAATTTGCAAATTCATCTGGAATAACAAAAAATCTAGGATAGCAAAAACTCTTCTCAAGGATAAAAGAACCTCTGGTGGAATCACCATGCCGAACCTAAAGCTTTACTACGAAGCAAAGGTTATAAAAACTGCATGGTACTGGTATAGAGACAGACAAGTAGACCAATGGAATAGAATTGAAGACCCAGAAATGAACCCACACACCTATGGTCACTTGATCTTCGACAAGGGAGCTAAAACCATCCAGTGGAAGAAAGACAGCATTTTCAACAATTGGTGCTGGCACAACTGGTTGTTATCATGTAGAAGAATGCAAATCGATCCATACTTATCTCCTTGTACTAAGGTCAAATCTAAGTGGATCAAGGAACTTCACATAAAACCAGAGACACTGAAACTTATAGAGGAGAAAGTGGGGAAAAGCCTTGAAGATATGGGTACAGGGGAAAAATTCCTGAACAGAACAGCAATGGCTTGCTCTGTAAGATCGAGAATTGACAACTGGGACCTAATGAAACTCCAAAGTTTCTGCAAGGCAAAAGACACCGTCAATAAGACAAAAAGACCACCAACAGATTGGGAAAGGATCTTTACCTATCCTAAATCAGATAGGGGACTAATATCCAACATATATAAAGAACTCAAGAAGGTGGACTTCAGAAAATCAAATAACCCCATTAAAAAATGGGGCTCAGAACTGAACAAAGAATTCTCACCTGAGGAATACCGAATGGCAGAGAAGCACCTGAAAAAATGCTCAACATCCTTAATCATCAGGGAAATGCAAATCAAAACAACCCTGAGATTCCACCTCACACCAGTCAGAATGGCTAAGATCAAAAATTCAGGTGACAGCAGATGCTGGCGTGGATGTGGAGAAAGAGGAACACTCCTCCATTGTTGGTGGGATTGCAGGCTTGTACAACCACTATGGAAATCAGTCTGGCGGTTCCTCAGAAAACTGGATATAGTACTACCAGAGGATCCAGCAATACCTCTCCTGGGCATATATCCAGAAGATGCCCCAACTGGTAAGAAGGACACCTGCTCCACTATGTTCATAGCAGCCTTATTTATAATAGCCAGAAGCTGGAAGGAACCCAGATGCCCCTCAACAGAGGAATGGATACAGAAAATGTGGTACATCTACACAATGGAGTACTACTCAGCTATTAAAAAGAATGAATTTATGAAATTCCTAGCCAAATGGATGGACCTGGAGGGCATCATCCTGAGTGAGGTAACACATTCACAAAGGAACTCACACAATATGTACTCACTGATAAGTGGATATTAGCCCAAAACCTAAGATACCCAAGATATAAGATACAATTTCCTAAACACATGAAACTCAAGAAAAATGAAGACTGAAGTGTGAACACTATGCCCCTCCTTAGAAGTGGGAACAAAACACCCTTGGAAGGAGTTACAGAGACAAAGTTTGGAGCTGAGATAAAAGGATGGACCATGTAGACACTAGCATATCCGGGGATCCATCCCATAATCAGCTTCCAAATGCTGACACCATTGCATACACTAGCAAGATTATGCTGAAAGGACCCTGATATAGCTGTCTCTTCTCAGAGTATGCCTGGGCCTAGCAAACATAGAAGTGGATGCTCACAGTCGGCTATTGGATGGATCACATGGCCCCCAATGAAGGAGCTAGAGAAAGTACCAAAGAAGCTAAAGGGATCTGCAACCCTATAGGTGGAGCAACATTATGAACTAACCAGTACCCCGGAGCTCTTGACTCTAGCTACATATGCATCAAAAGATGGCCTAGTCGGCCATCACTGGAAAGAGAGGCCCATTGGACACGCAAACTTTATATGCCCCAGTACAGGGGAACGCCAGGGCCATAAAAGGGGAGTGGGTGTGTAGGGGAGAGGGGGTGGGTGGCTATGGGGGACTTTTGGTATAGCATTGCAAATGTAAATGAGCGAAATACCTAATAAAAAATGGAAAAAAAAAAAGAAGGACTTTAATAACTCACTTAAATACCAAAGAGCACTGCTAAAGAGTTACAAGTCCTTAAAGAAAAACAGGAAAACACATCCAAACAGGTGATGGAAATGAATAAAACCATACTAGACCTAGAAAGGGAAGTAGACACAATAAAGAAAACTCAAAGTGAGGCAACGCTGGAGATAGAAACCCTAGGAAAGAAATCTGGAACCATAGATGTCAGCATCAGCAACAGAACACAAGAGATGGAAGAGAGAATCTCAGGTGGAGAAGATTCCATAGAGAACATCGGCACAACAATCAAAGAAAATACAAAATGGAAAAGGATCCTAACTCAAAACATCCAGGAAATACAGGACACAATGAGAAGACCAAAACTACGGATAATAGGAGTTGATGAGAATGAAGATTTTCAACTTAAAGGGCCGGCAAATATCTTAAACAAAATTATAGAAGAAAACTTCCCAAACTTAAAGAAAGAGATGCCCATGAACATACAAGAAGCCTACAGAACGCCAAATAGACTGGACCAGAAAAGAAATTCCTCCAGACACATAATAATCAGAACAACAAATGCACTAAATAAAGATAGAATATTAAAAGCAGTAAGGGAGAAAGGTCAAGTAACATATAAAGGCAGGCCTATCAGAATTACACCAGACTTTTCACCAGAGACTATGAAAGCCAGAAGAGCATGGACAGATGTTATACAGACACTAAGAGAACACAAATGCCAGCCTAGGCTACTATACCCGGCCAAACTCTCAATTACCATAGATGGGGAAACCAAAGTATTCCACGACAAAACCAAATTCACACATTATCTTTCCATGAATCCAGCACTTCAAAGAATAATAACAGAAAAAAAAATACAGGGACAGAAATCACACCCTAGAAAAAGCAAGAAAGTAATCCCTCAACAAACCAAAAAGAAGACTGCCACAAGATCAGAATGCCAACTCTAACAACAAAAATAAAATGAAGCAACAATTACTTTTCCTTAATATCTCTTAATATCAATGGACTCAATTCACAAATAAAAAGACATAGACAAACAGACTGGCTACACAAACAGGACGCAACATTCTGCTGCTTACAGGAAACCCATCTCAGAGGAAAAGACAGACACTACCTCAGAGTAAAAGGCTGGAAAACAAATTTCCAAGCAAATGGTCTGAAGAAACAAGCTGGAGTAGCCATTCTGATATCGAATAAAATCAACTTCCAACCCAAAGTTATCAAAAAAGACAAGGAGGGACACTTCATACTCATCAAAGGTAAAATCCTCCAAGAGGAACTCTCAATTCTGAATATCTATGCTCCAAATGCAAGGGCAGCCAATTTCATTAAAGACACTTTAGTAAAGCTCAAAGCACACATTGCACCTCACACAATAATAGTGGGAGACTTCAATACACCACTTTCATCAATGGACAGATCGTGGAAACAGAAACTTAACAGGGACACAGTGAAACTAACAGAAGTGATGAAACAAATGGAATTAACAGATATCTACAGAACATTTTATCCTAAAACAAAAGGATATACCTTCTTCTCAGCACCTCATGGGACCTTCTCCAAAATTGACCATATAATTGGTCGCAAAAAAGGCCTCAACAGATACAAAAATATTGAAATTGTCCCATGTATCCTATCAGACCACCATGGCCTAAGACTGATCTTCAATAACAACATAAATAATGGAAAGCCAACATTCACGTGGAAACTGAACAACACTCTTCTCAATGATACCTTGGTCAAGGAAGGAATAAAGAAAGAAATTAAAGACTTTTTAGAGTTTAATGAAAATGAAGCCACAACGTACCCAAACCTATGGGACACAATGAATGCATTTCTAAGAGGGAAACTCACAGCTCTGAGTGCCTCCAAGAAGAAACGGGAGAGAACACATACTAGCAGCTTGAAAACACATTTAAAAGCTCTAGAAAAAAAGGAAGCAAATTCACCCAAGAGGAGTAGACGGCAGGAAATAATCAAACTCAGGGGTGAAATCAACCAAGTGGAAACAAGAAGAACTATTCAAAGAATTAACCAAACGAGGAGTTGGTTCTTTGAGAAAATCAACAGGATAGATAAACCCTTAACTAGACTCAGTAGAGGGAACAGGGACAAAATCCTAATTAACAAAATCAGAATTGAAAAGGGAGACATAACAACAGATCCTGAAGAAATCCAAAACACCATCAGATCCTTCTACAAAAGGCTATTCTCAACAAAACTGGAAAACCTGGACGAAATGGACAAATTTCTAGTCAGATACCAGGTACCAAAGTTAAATCAGGATCAAGTTAACAATCTAAACAGTCCCATATCCCCTAAAGAAGTAGAAGCAGTCATTAATAGTCTCCCAGCCAACAAAAGTCCAGGACCAGATGGGTTTAGTGCAGAGTTCTATCAGACCTTCAAAGAAGATCTAATTTCAGTTCTGCACAAACTATTCCACAAAATAGGAGTAGAAGGAACTCTACCCAACTCATTCTATGAAGCCACAATTACTCTGATACCTAAACCACAGAAAGATCCAAAAAAGATAGAGAACTTCTGACCAATTTCCCTTATGAATATAGATGCAAAAATCCTCACTAAAATTCTTCCTAACCGAATCCAAGAACACATTAAAGCAATTATCCATCCTGACCAAGTAGGATTTATTCCAGGGATACAGGGGTGGTTTAATATATGGAAATCCATCAACGTAATCCATTATATAAACAAACTCAAAGACAAAAACCACATGATCATCTCGTTAGATGCAGAAAAAGCATTCGAAAAGATCCAACACCCATTCATGATAAAAGTCTTAGAAAGATCAGGAATTCAAGGCCCATACCTAACCATGATAAAAGCAATCTACAGCAAACCAGTAGCCAACATCAAAGTAAATGGAGAGAAGCTTGAAGCAATCCCACTAAAATTAGGGCCTAGACAAGGCTGTCCACTCTCCCATACCTATTCAACATTGTACTTGAAGTCCTAGCCAGAACAATTCCACAAAAAAAGAGATCAAGGGGATACAAATTGGAAAAGAGGAAGTCAAAATATCACTTTTTGCAGATGATATGATAGTATATATAAGTGACCCCAAAAATTCCACCAGAGAACTCTGAAACCTGATAAATAGCTTCAGTGAAGTAGCTGGATATAAAATTAACTCAAACAAGTCAATGGCCTTTCTCTACACAAAGAATAAACAGGCTGAGAAAGAAATTAGGGAAACAACACCCTTCTCAATAGTCACAAATAATATAAAATATCTTGGCATGACTCTAACTAAGGAAGTGAACGATCTGTATGATAAGAACTTCAAGTCTCTGAAGAAAGAAATTAAAGAAGATCTCAGAAGATGGAAAGATCTCCCATGCTCATGGATTGGCAGGATCAACATTGTAAAAATGGCTATCTTGCCAAAAGCAATCTACAGATTCAATGCAATCCCCATCAAAATTCCAACTCAATTCTTCAACAAATTAGAAGGAGAAATTTGCAAATTCATCTAGAATAACAAAAAACTCTAGGATAGCAAAAACTCTTCTAAAGGATAAAAGAACCTCTGGTGGAATCACCATGCCTGACCTAAAGCTTTACTACGAAGCAAAGGTTATAAAAACTGCATGGTACTGGTATACTGACAGACAAGTAGACCAATGGAATAGAATTGAAGACCCAGAAATGAACCCATACACCTATGGTCACTTGATCTTCAACATGGGAGCTAAAACCATCCAGTGGAAGAGAGACAGCATTTTCAACAAATGGTGCTGGAACAACTGGTTGTTATCATGTAGAAGAATGTGAATCGATCCATTCCTATCTCCTTGTACTAAGGTCAAATCTAAGTGGATCAAGGAACTTCACATAAAACCAGAGACACTGAAACTTATAGAGGAGAAAGTGGGGAAAAGCCTTGAAGATAGGGCACAGGGGAAAATTCCTATATAGAACAGCAATGGCTTGTGCTGCAAGATCAAGAATTGACAAATGGGACCTCATGAAACTGCAAAGCTTTGCGAGGCAAAAGACACTGTCAATAAGACAAAAAGACCACCAACAGACTGGGAAAGGATCTTTACCTATCCTATATCAGATAGGGGACTAATATCCAACATATATAAAGAACTCAAGAGGGTGGACTTCAGAAAATCAAATAACCCCATTAAAAAATGGGGCTCAGAACTGAACAAAGAATTCTCACCTGAGGAATACCGAATGGCAGAGAAGCACCTGAAAAAATGCTCAACATCCTTAATCATCAGGGAAATGCAAATCAAAACAACCCTGAGATTCCACCTCACACCAGTCAGAATGGCTCAGATCAAAAATTCAGGTGACAGCAGATGCTGGCGAGGACGTGGAGAAAGAGGAACACTCCTCCATTGTTGGTGGGATTGCAGGCTTGTACAACCACTCTGGAAATCAGTCTGGTGGTTCCCTAGAATATTGGTCATAGTACTACCAGAGGATCCAGCAATACCTCTCCTGGACATATATCCAGAAGATGTCCCAACCGGTAAGAAGGACACATGCTCCACTATGTTCATAGCAGCCTTATTTATAATAGCCAGAAGCTGGAAAGAACCCAGATGCCCCTCAACAGAGGAATGGATACAGAAAATGTGGTCCATTTACACAATGGAGTACTACTCAGCTATTAAAAAGAATGAATTTATGAAATTCCTAGCCAAATGGATGGACCTGGAGGGCATCATCCTGAGTGAGGTAACACATTCACAAAGGAACTCACACAATATGTACTCACTGATAAGTGGATATTAGCCCAAAACCTAGGATACCCAAGATATAAGATACAATTTGCTAAACACATGAAACTCAATAAGAATGAAAACTGAAGTGTGGACACTATGCCCCTCCTAGAATTGGGAACAAAACACCCATAGAAGGAGTTACAGAGACAAAGTTTGGAGGTGTGACGAAAGGATGGACCATGTAGAGACTGCCATATCCAGGGATCCACCCCATAATCAGCTTCCAAACACTGACACCATTGAATACACTAGCAAGAATTTGCTGAAAGAACCCAGATATAGCTGGGATATAGCTGTCTCTTGTGAGACTAAGCTGGGGCCTAGCAAACACAGAGGTGGATGCTCACAGTCAGTTAGTGGATGGATCACAGGGCTCCCAATGGAGGAGCTAGAGAAAGTACCCAAGGAGCTAAAGGGATCTGCAACCCTATAGGTGGAACAACATTATGAACTAACCAGTACCCCGGAGCTCTTGACTCTAGCTGCATATGTATCAAAAGATGGCCTAGTCGTCCATCACTGGAAAGAGAGGCCCATTGGACATGCAAACTTTATATGCCCCAGTACAGGGGAATGCCAGGGCCAAAAAAAATGGGAATGGGTGGGTAGGGAATGGGGGGGGGGGAGTGTATGGGGGACTTTTGGAATAGCATTGGAAATGTAACTTAGGAAAATACGTAAGAAAAAAAAAGAAGAAGAAGAAGAAGCTGAGGAGGAGAGTGAACCTGTAAGAGGACCAGCAGTTTCAATTAACCTGGACTCCCAAGATCTCTCAGACACTGCATCACCAACCAGGCTGCACACACAAGCTGATATGAGGCCCCCTAGACATATACAGCAGAGGACTGCTGTGACTGGACTCAGGCAGAGGAGATACTCCTAACCCTCAAGAGACTGGAGGCCCCAGGGAGTTTAGAGTCTGTTGGTGGGGGAAGGAGGGACATCCTCACGGAGACAGGGTGTGGGGAGGAAGTATGGGATGTGGAACAGTAGAAGGGTAGGCCAGGTGGGGAATAAAATCTGTAGTGTAAAAAAAAAAAAAAAGAAGAAGAAGAAAGTAAATAAATAATAATGATAATAATAATACCAAATTGAAAAATCTAAGAAAATGGACAATTTTCTCAATAGATATCCCATATCAAAGTTAAATCATGATCACATAAACAATTTAAATAAACCTATACTTCCTAGTCAAATAGAAGTAGTTATTAAAAGTCTTCCATCAACCAAACAAAAAACAGGTTTTAGCACAGAATTATATTACACTTTTAGAGAACAGTAAATGCCAATACTCTTCAAATAATTCTACAAAATATAAGCAGAAATAACATTGCTAAATGAATTTTATGAAATCAGAGTAACTCCAATACTCAAATCTCACAAAGAACCAGCAAAGAGAATTACAGATCAATCTCCTTCATGAATCTAGATGCAAAACTACTCACAAACCAAATCAAAGAACACATCAAAAATATCACCTATCCACCTCATACATGCTTCATCTTAGAGATGCAAGAATGGTTCAATATATAAAAATCAATAAATGTAAATCACTATATAAACAATCTAAAAGAAAAAACACACAATCAAAACATTAGATACAATAAAAGTCTTTGACAAAAATCTAACACCCATTCATGATCAAAAGTCCTGGAGAGATCAGTAATAAAGGGACACACTACATATAATAAAGGCAGTTTACAGCAAGCCTGTAGTCAACACCAAATAATTGAAAGAATTTAATTCAAAGTCATTCCCCTAAAACCAGGGACAAGACAAGGTTGTCCTTTTTTTCCATACCTATTTAATATATTACATGAAGACTTAGCTAGAACAATAAGACAACTAACAAATTCAAGTGGATATAAAGACTTCAAAGTATCTTGATCTGCAGAAGATATGATATTATACATAAGTAACCCTAAAACTTCCATTGGAGAATTCCTACAGCAAATAAACACTTTCAGTAAAGTAGCTGGATACAAAATAAACTTACAAAAATCTATAGCCTTGTTATATACAAGTGATAAATGGACTGAGAAAAAAATCAGGGAAACAAAACATTTCACAAAAGCCTCAAATAATATAAAATATCTTGTAGTAACCAAACAAGTAAAAGATATGTATGATAAAAATATCAAGGCTTTGAAGAACGATTGAAGAAGATATCAGAAGATGAAAAGTTCCTTCAAGTTCAAGATTGTTAGAATTAGTACAGTAAAAATAGGCAAACACAACCTATCAAATTCCAACACAATACTTCACAGGCCTTGAAAAGACAAATCTCAATTTTATATGGAAAAGCAAAAGAAGCCAAGATAGTTAAAACAATACAAGAAACTGATAAAAAATAAAATACTACTTGAAGTCTCGCCATTCCTGAGCTAAAGTTGTTCTATAGAGCTACAGTAATAAAAATGGCATGGCATTGTTATAAAAACAGGCATGGTGATCAATGGTACTGAACTAAAGTCCCAGATGTATAACCTATGAACACCTGAATTTTGATAAAGAAGCCAAAAATAAACACTGAGAAAATAAATCATCTTTAACAAGCTGGTCAAGCTGGATGTCTCTAAGTAGAAGAATGCAAGTAAATCTATACTTACCACCTTGTACAAAACTCAAGTCAAAATGGATCAAGTACCTCAACATAAAGTCAGATACACTAACCTGATAGAAGAGAGAGTGGAGAATAGCCTTTAACTCATTTGCATAGGAGACTTTCTTAAAAGAACATCATTAGCACAGACATTAAGATCAACAGATCTGATTAGTAAATCGGACCTCCTAAAACTTAAAAGCTTTTGTAAGGCAAAGAATGTAAGAACATCGTGCAGACAAGATGCCAGCCTACAGAATGGAAAATGGTTTTTATTAACCCTACATCCAAGACTAATATCCAAAATATAGGAATAACTCAAGAGAGTAGATATCAAGAGAACAAAATCTTCAAAAGTGATGTGCAGATCTGAACAGAGAATTCCAATAGCAGAAACTCAAGTAGCTAAAAAACCCATAGAGAAAATTTCAACATCCATTAGGAAATGTAAATCAAAACTTCTTTGAGATTCAATCATAAACCTGTCAGAATTGTCTGACTACAATAACACAAGTGACAGCTCATGATGGTGAGAATATGGAATAAGAGGATTATTTATTCATTGTGCAGGGGAGTACAACTTAATTGTCCAGTATGGAAATCAATATGGTGTATCCTCAGAATGTTGGAAATCAATCTACCTTGAGATCCAGCTATACGACTCTTGGGTATATATCCAAAGTATACTTTGTTCAACAACAAGGATACTTGTTCAACAATGTTTATTGCTACTCTATTCATAATAATTAGCAACAACCTAGATGTAGTACATCTGTACAGTAGAGTGTGACTCGGGTGTTAAAAATGGCATAACGAAAATTCAAGAAAACAGAACCAGAAAAAAAAATCAACTTAGTTGAAGTAATCCAACCCCAGGAAGATAAATATTGTATGTATTCACTTATATTTGGATATTAGCTATTAAATAAATGAAAACCAAGATAAAATTTATAAACCCATATAGGATAGGTATAAAAGAAGGAATTGGGATGGGGTGACACATTGATAGTTCTTGTAGGGGAAAATAGAATATATTATAGGGATGAACTGTGGGTGGGTGGGCACAAGAACAGAAGGATCAGGTTTGGAGAGGAGTGGAAATAATGTTGGTGAGGGAATGTGGGGAGAGACAGGTGGAATTTGAGGGATGATATGGATACCTAGCACAGTGGAAACTTCCTAAAATTATGAAAGTGATCCTGACTAGGTCTTCTAATAATGGAGGAGACCAAGTCCTGCTGGGAGCCTGCCTGAACCCCATTGCTCTTTAGAAACAGGGGGAAGTGTTGGTAGCAGGGGTAAGAGGGGGGCAAAACTTAGTTTTGTGAAAGTTAAAGTTGCTATTAATAGTATTTACTTTTTATTATTCTTTGATTAACACATTTTACTTAACAGTGGGTTATTTAAGTAGCTTTTGTTCTTTCCTTGCAGGGCCAGGAGTTCACTAACTAACTCCCTGTCAGCTAGAGAAAGTTATGCTTGCAGAAAGAAGCACTCACTTAGAATCTTTATTTCTAAGAAAAAACAAATGGAACTACTTCTATTGTCATGCTTAATTCTTCTATCTTTTCAGGATATATGAGCACATGGTATTCCAGGCACCTTTTTACAAAAGCTCACAAGTTCAAAACATAAATTTAAATCATAAATTGAATAAGAAGTTATGACAGAGATGTTTACATGTGTTTCTATTAAGATTAGTTATCTAATTAAACGTTCACTATCTACCACTAGCTCCAAGGGTCATTAAGAGCTTAAAACAGTAATTTTTATGTCATGAGTTAGCACAGTTTTGTCAAGAAGCAAATCATCTGCCTTTTGTCTCATTAGTTTTGAGACAATATTTTATCCTCTGTCATTGCACCTACAATAAATTGTTCAATCCCTGTTTATGAACTTTCGTTATCAGATAATTGTTTTACAACTAGCCTAGAAGGAATGTTTTCCCTGATCATAACCTGCTTTCTATCCTAATGCAATTATTCTGTGACACTTGAAGATTTACAGAGCCCTAATTGCAGCCCTTTCTATAGAGGGCTCAAATTACTAGTATAAATTTAGGAATTCTATAAAATCATTATTAGGAATTTAAAAAATCATCTATTTGTCTATATAACATTACCACAAGAGAGTACTTCTTGGTTGAACTGCAAAAAAAAAAAAAAAAAAAAAAAAAAAAAAAAAAAAAAAAAAAAAAAAAAATCTGTCCAATAGGACAGGCTAATGCCCAGGAATCATTATACTATTTAATACTAGCAGGGAAGACATAATAGCAAGAATCAATTCTGAGACGAACTATCTAAAAGCCTTGCAATTTTAGAGTTTATCCATTGCACACAAGCAAAATGATGGGCTATTTTCAGAAAACCATCTGTTACTCTTTCATCTCTCCTAGATGGCTTCTCACAGAGTCCCAATTGAGCATCTCTTATCACAAAAAGAGGCTTCATGTAAAATGGTTGGGTTATATTCAGTTGAGTTGTTGGCCAAAGAGGTCCCACTGAAATCCCTAAACAACCCCAAGTTGTTGCTAAGACAATTGGTTGCTCTCTACAAACTTATAGCCTGGTCCCATTTCCAAGGACACTTGGAATTCATTGAACATAAAGAATTTGAGCTAGTGACTACATGGAACCTTCACCCCTACAATCTAGTCTTTGGTGCAGGAAGATACTCTTAAAGGTACCAAAAGAGAAACATAAACAACTCAGCCACAAACCTTTTACCTACAATATGCCCTGCCTGTAAGATGTGCTATTGCAATGTTGGCCCAGAACTTTCGAACCAACAGCAAACCAGATGCGAAGACGGGTAGAGGATTAAGAAAAGAGAATTAGCATTTGGTGGGATACCATGATTTCTATCATATGCAAATATTGTTCATAGAAACAATTTCTTATTCTGTGATAAGATTAGTATTACTATGTATAAATACTACAGCCAGAGAGCCAAGTCCACAGTATAGACAGTTCTTTATATATATATATAGAATTTATATTCTATTTTTTATTTTATTTTATTTTTACAATCTAGTCATTGCCCCTCTCCTGGTCCACCTTCCCACAGTTTGTAATCCCATTCCTTCTCCCCGCTGTCTCCAAAAGAATGTTCAACTCACCCCCTACCAGGCCTCTCTGCTCCTCAAGTCTCTTAAGGGTTAGGCACCTCTTCTCCCACTGAGGCCATATTAGGCAGTCCTCTGCTGTATATGTGTCAGGGACCTCAGACCAGTTCATGTATGCTGCCTGGTTGGTGGCTCAGTGTCTGTGAGATCTCAGGGGACAATTCTTATCTCAGTAATTAAGAACCTTGAACCTAAGCCAAATGAAACCTCTCTTTAGAGAGGGAGAGGGAGAGAGACAGAGAGACAGAGACACAAAGAAAGAGAAGAGAGAATGGAGAAAAGAAAGGAAAAGAAAGAACGGAAAGAAAGGAAGGAAGGAAGGAAGGAAGGAAGGAAGAGAGAGAGAAAGAGAGAAAGAGGGAGGTAGGGAAGAAGGGAGGGAGGAAGGAAAGAAGGAAAGTCATTTCTCAATGAAGCATAGATCACCTCAAATAAGGTAGGAAAAATGAAACATTTGTCTCAATACAGTTAATTATTTTGTAATATTTCCCTAAAAATTGGAACTACTATGTTTCAGCCATTTAGATAGCTGATAATGAAGAACTAGCATGAATGCATGGATGCCCCTCCTGTGAGTTGAGTCCTCTCACCTTAGAAATTCCTAGATGATACTGCCCATGTGCATATTTCTGAATTTATTAACTGACTCTACTTATTTAATTATATTATCTATTTACATTGCAGTCATTGTCCTTCAGTCCCCCCCACTTCACAGTTCCTAATCCTATTCCTCCTCCCCCTTGCCTCTAAGAGGGTTCTGCCCCCACTAAACCTCCCTTTTCCCTGGGGATTCAAGGCTCACTGAGGTTTAAGCACATTTTCTCCCTCTGAGGCCAGACCAGGTAGACCTCTGCTATATATCTGCCAGGGACCTCAGACCAGCCCGTGATCAAAAACTCAAGTGACAGTGAGGATATGCAGAAAGAGGAACACTCCTTCACTGCTGTTGGGAATGCAAACTGGTACAACCACTCTAGAAATCAGTCTGTATTTCCTCAGAAAGTTGGAAATAGTTATATCTGAAGACCCAGCTATACCACTCTTGGGCATATAGCCAAAAGACGCTCCACAATACCACAATGACACATGCTCCACCATGTTCATAGTGGCCTTATTTGTAATAGCCAGAAGCTGGAAGCAACCCAGATGTCCCTCAACAGAGGAATGGATACAGAAAATGTGGTACATTTACACAAAACTAAGACATCATGAATTTTGCAGGCAAATGGATAGAACTAGAAAATATCATCCTAAGTGAGGTAACTCAGACCCAAAAGGACATGAATGGTATATACTCACTGATAATTGGGTATTAGCCAAAAAGTATAAAATACCTAGGATACAACAGACAGACTGTAAGAAGTATAACAAGCAGACCAAGCGGAAATGCCCAAGTGAAGAGGCTGATTTTTTTAATTCACTATATTCCAATCCTCTCTTCTCAGTCCCACCATTACAAATCCCTCCCCCATTTCCCCCACTCTAGGGCTTCTAGTTCCAGCAGGTCTAGGCACTTCATATCCCACTGATGTCAAACTAAGCAATTCAGGTAGGGAGGAAAGGGATCCAATGGCAGGAAACAGACTAAAACAACCCTCATTCTACTTGTTACAGGAACCACATGTACTCCAAGCTGCACATTTGCTACAAATGTGTTGGAGATCTAGGTCCAGCTCCTGCATGCTCTGTGGTTGGTGTCCAGGCTCTGTGAAACCCCATGGTCCCAGGTTAATTGACTGTGTGGGTCTTCTTCTAGTGCCCTGGACCCCTCTGACTTTCTCACACCTACCCGTCACTCTTCCACAAGACTCTCTGGGCTCTGCCTGATACTTGGCTGTGGGTCTCTACTGATACTTGGCTGTGGGTCTCTACATCTGCCTCCATCCACTTCAGGATGAATCCTCTCAGGAGACAGCTATGGTAGGTTCCTGTGTGCAAGCATAGCAGAGTATCATTAATCGTGTCAGGGGTTACCTTTCTCCCATTCTCCCATGGGATAAGTCTCAAGTTGGGGCAGTCACTGGTTGGCTGTTCCCTCAGTCTCTGCTCAGTCTTTATCCCTGAACAACTTGTAGATAGGACACATTTTGGGCTGAAGGTTTTGTGAGTGAATTGATATCCCCCTCCCTCCTCTGGGAGTCCTATCTGGCTATAGGAAGTGGTCACTTCAGCCTCTATATCCCTCTCTGATAGAAATCTAAGGTAGTGTCACCCCCATAGACTCTCCAAATCCTCTCCCATTCCAGGTGGCCTCCTACCCACTGCCAACTAGTTCCATTCTCACTCCTGGGCCTCTCTTACCCTCCTCTCCCCTTACCTGATTGCTATCCCTATTCTCCTCCTCATCTACTCCTCTGCACAGTTCCCTCTCTCCACCCACCTCTGATAACTATTTAGTTTCCCCTTCAGAGGGAAATTTGCACATCCTCCTTTGGGACTTCCTTATTATCCAGGGTTGTTTGTTGTCTGTGGATTGTCACATGGTTATCCTACAATTTATAGGTGAACAGTTCTCTGTGAAAGAGAACTCCACTTGTAAGTGAGTACATACCATACGTGTATTTTTGGCTCTAGGTAACATCATTCAAAATGACATTCTCAAGTCCCATCCATTTGCCTGCAAAATTCATAATGTCTTTGTTTTTAATAGCTGAATAGTATTCCATTATGTAGCTGTTCCACATCTTCATTATCTATTCTTCAGTTTAGGGACATCTAGGTTGTTCTAATTTCTGGATATTAAGCATTAATCTGATAAGAGCATAGATGAGAAAGTGTCCCTGTGGTATAGTGGTGCATCTCTGGGGTATATGCCGAGGCATTGGATAGCCAGGTCTTGAGGTAGAGCTATTCCCAGTTTCCTGAGAAACTATAAATTGATTTGTCAAGTGGTTATATGAGTTTATACTCCCACCAGCAATGGAGGAGTGTTCCCTTGCTCTACATACTCTTCAGCATGTACTATCACTTGATATTTGATCATAGCCATTCTGTCAGGTATAAGATAAAATCTTATGATCATTTTGATTTGCATTTTCCTGATGACTAAGGATGTTGAACATTTTTTAGTGCTTCTCAGCCATTCGAGATTCCTCTGTTGAGAATTCTCTGTTTAGCTCTGTACTCCACTTTTTCCCCCTTTAGTTATTTGGATTGTTGGTGTCTAATTTCTTAACACAAAGGAGTCAAATACCCTCTATCCAAATATTTAGAGCACAATTGGATACTTCCTGAATAGAGGCCTAAAAAATTAGCATGAGAAATGCCTTATTATTAACTTAATATTCTCTGAAATAAGAAACAAACCACTTTTTTTAAAGGTAGTTTGATTCCCTGTGACTCAAAGGAGAGACTCCTGGTATGCAATCCTCTGGCCATGAATACCATGAGTATGTACTCCTGAACCTATGCACGTGCAAATTCACACTTTCCAGTTCAGTCACTTTGGAATCACCTATGCTCTGTAAGTAAGTAAGCACAATAAATTCATTGGTTTCCCAGCATGAGCTGTGGTGAATTAGTTTGTGTTGGGACCCATGGAGAATAGAATAGTTACATCTCACATCTTCCTTGGGAAAGAATTTTAGAAACACCTCAACTATAGGTCAGGTAAAGCCCAGAGCTTAGTGCAGTTTCCTGCTAAATCCAACTGCTCCAACTTTCTCAGAAGATTCATCTCCAAAAATGCTCATAAGAACAGAAAAGAAACATGCAGAGTTTGATGTGTAGCGTCATTGGTAACAATATTAGAGACATTAATAGAACTGAGACATCAACTACTGATTAGAACATGGTAGTAATTTAGGTGATTGATATTAGCAAAATTCTTAAGTGCAAATATCACTAAAACATGAATTTTATCTCCCTATTACTTGACTCCAATCTCTATGAAGGCAATAGTGTTTCTGATATTACCTTGCACAATTGGAATACACCTGTCAAAATACAGTATTGAGCACATAATAGAATTTATCTAATAAGTAATTATAAATATATCAAGCTTCTAATTTCTGAGCTGTAAAATTATACTATATAATAAATAATATATTTGATCTTCCTTCTGAGCCCAGCGGAGGCCACTAAGGGCTCCAGAATGCTCTCCATGCCGCAGGGCCTCGGGATCACCTCGGGATCACCTTGGGATCACCTTGGGATCACCTCGGGAGGACGGGTGAGTGGAACGAAACATCATCTCCAAAGAATCACAGAGGGTCTTGTGCCAGCAGGAACAGGGACGGAGGAGCCCCACCCAACCAGAGGCTGGGATCCATTCTGGTCAGACACACACACACACACACACACACACACATACCACCATCTTCCTTCTGAGCCCAGCAGAGGCCACTGGGGGCTCCAGAGTGCTCTCCATGCAGCAGGACCTCCGGATCACCTCCGATCACGGGTGAGTGGAATGCAACATCAGCTCCAAAGAATCGTGGAGCTTCTTGTGCCAGCAGGAACAGTGACAAAGGAACCACGCCTGACCAGAGGCTGAGATTCATTCAGGTCGGGGCCAGCCCTGCCATCTTCTGCATGAACCCAGCCGAGGGCATCTAGGACACCAGACGACTTTCCATGCCACAGGACTTCTAGCACACCCAGGACCTCCTGATCACCTGAGAGCACATGAGTGATAGAAGCAACAGAACTTCTTGGTCAGGGTCCCCTCACACCTTCAAGCTCAGCCAGGAGGCAGAGCTGAGACCCAGACCTCTGGACACATTCCTTGTCAGAGGAGAGTCGGCCTACAGGGAGGGTTCTGACCTCAGAACTCAGGAGGTGGATCAGAGCCCCAGACTGCTAGACACATGCCCTGAAAGAGGAAAGCTTGCCTGCAGAGAGTGCTCTGACCACTGGAACTCAGTTGAGTGCTGACAGAGGCTAACAGAATCAAAGGAGGATCAAGCTCCAACCAGAGACAGCTTGATCATTAACACCAGAGATTTCTAGATAGCAAAAGGCAAACATAAGAATCTTACTAACAGAAACCAAGAACACTGAGCATCATCAAAACCCAGTACAGCTGCCACAATGAGTCTTGGATACCCCAGCACACTCAAAAAGCAAGACATGGATTTAAAATCATATCTCATGATGGTGGTAGAAGATTTAAAGAAGGACATTAATAACTAACTTAAAGAAATACAGAACAGTGCTAAAGAGGTAGAAGACCTTAAAGAGGACACACAAAAATCCCTCAAGGAATTACAGGAGAACACTGCTAAACAGATAGAAGTCCTTAAAGAACTACAGGAAAACACTGCTAAACAGGTAGAAGAAAAACAAAAATCTTTTAAAGAATTACAGGAAAACACAACCAAACAGGCAATGGAATTGAACAAAACCATCCAAGATCTAAAAATGGAAGAATAAACAATGAACAAAACCCAAAGGGAGACAACTCTGGAGATAGAAACCCTAGGAAAGAAATCAGGAGCCATAGATGTGAGCATGAGCAACAGAATACAAGAGATGGAAGAGAGAATCTCAGGTGCAGAAGATTCTATAGGGAACATGGACACAACTATCAAAAAATGCAAAATTCAAAAAGATCCTAACTCAAAACATCCAGGAAATCCAGAATACAATGAGAAGACCAAACCTACGGATAATAGGAGTTGATGAGAATGAAGATTTTCAACTTAAAGGGCCAGCAAATATCTTCCACAAAATTATAGAAGAAAACTTCCCATGCCTAAAGAAAGAGATTCCCATGAACATACAAGAAGCCTACAGAACTCCAAATACACTGGACCTAAAAAGGAATTCCTCCTGACACATAATAATCAGAACAACAAATGCACTAAATAAGGACAGAATATTAAAATGAGTAAGGGAAAAGGGTCAAGTAACATATAAAGGCAGGCCTATTAGAATTACTCCAGACGTCTCACCAGAGACTATGAAAGCCAGAAGATCATGGACAGATGTTATACAGACACTAAGAGAACACAAATGCCAGCCCAGGCTAATATACCCAGCAAAACTCTTAATTACCATAGATGGAGAAACCAAAGTATTCCATGACAAAACCAAATTCACACAATATCTTTCCATGAATCCAGCTCTTCAAAGGATAATAAAGGGAAAACACCAACACAAAGATGGAAAATGCACCCTAGAAAAAGCAAGAAAGTAATCCTTTAACAAAACTAAAAGAAGACAGCCACAAGAACAGACTCCCAACTTTAACAACAAAAATGACAGGAAGCAAAAAATACTTTTCTTTGATTTCTCTTAATATCAATGGACTCAATTCCCCAATAAAAAGACATAGACTAACAGACTGGCTACACAAACAGGACACAACATTTTGTTGCTTACAGGCAACCCACCTCAGAGATAAAGACTCTGCCTCAGAGTAAAAGGCTGGAAAAAAAGTTTGAAGCAAATGGTATGAAGAAAAAATCTGGAGTAGCCATTCTAATATCAAAAAAAAAATTCTACTTCCAACCCAAAGTTACCAAAAAAGACAAGGAGGGACAATTCATACTCATCAAAGGTAAAATATACCAAGATGAACTCTCAATTCTAAATATCTATGCCCCAAATGCAAGGGCAGCCACATCCATTAAAGAAACTTTAGTAAAGCTCAAAGAACACATTGCACCTCAACCAATAACAGTGGGAGACTTCAACACCCCACTCTCACCAATGGACAGATCCTGGAAACAGAAACTAAACAGAGAAACATGGACACTAACAGAAGTTATGAAACAAATTGATTTAATTGATATCTACAGAATATTTTATCCTAAAAAAAAAAGGATATACCTTCATCTCAGCACCTCATGGTACCTCCTCAAAAATTGACCATATAATTGGTCACAAAACAGGCCTCAACAGGTACAAATATATTGAAATTATCCCATGCATCCTATCAGATCACCACGGACTAAGGCTGATCTTAAATAACAGTATAAATAATAGAAAGCCAACATTCACATGGAAACTGAACAAGACTCTACTCAATGATATATTGGTCAAGGAAGAAAGAAAGAAAGAAATTGAAGATGTTTTAGAGTTTAATGAAAATTAAGCCACCACATACCCAAACTTATGGGACACAATGAAAGCAGTCCTAAAAGGAAAATTTATACCCTGACTGCCTCCAAAACAATGCTAGAGGGAACATACACTAACAGTCTGACAGCACACCTAGAAGCTCTAGAACGAAAGGAAGCAAATTCACCCAAGAGGAGTAGATGGCAGGAAATAATCAAACTCAGGGCATAAATCAACCAAGTGAAAACAAAAAGAACTATTCAAAGAATCAACAAAACCAGGAGCTGGTTCTTTGAAAAAATTAACAAGATAGATAAAACCTTAGCCAGACTAACTAGAGGGCACAGGGACAGTATTCTAATTAACAAAATCAGAAAGGAAAAAGGAGACATAACAACAGGTCTT
This sequence comes from Mus musculus, assembly GCF_000001635.26. Taxonomy (NCBI): domain Eukaryota; kingdom Metazoa; phylum Chordata; class Mammalia; order Rodentia; family Muridae; genus Mus; species Mus musculus. The sequence continues at coordinate 90,297,996 of NC_000084.6, forward strand.
CAGGAAATCCAAAACATCATCAGATCCTACTACAAAAGGCTATACTTCACAAAACTGGAAAATCTGGATGAAATGGACAACTTCCTAGACAGATACCAGGTACCAAAGTTAAATCAAGATCAGACTAACGATCTTAACAGTCCCACTTCCCCTAAAGATATAGAAGCAGTCGTTAATAGTCTCCCAACCAAAAAAAGCACAAGACCAGATGGGTTTAGTACAGGGTTCTATCAGACCTTCAATAAGACCTAATTCCAACTCTCCTCAAACTATTCCACAAAATTGAAACAGAAAGTACTCTACCCAATTCATTCTATGAAGCCACAATTACTCTGATACCTAAACTGTAGTCTCCCCTTCCCTAACCTGAAACCTGCTTGCTCGGGGTGGAGCTTCCTGCTCATTCGTTCTGCCACGCCCACTGCTGGAACCTGCAGAGCCACACACATGCACCTTTCTACTGGACCAGAGATTATTCGGCGGGAATCGGGTCCCCTCCCCCTTCCTTCATAACTAGTGTCGCAACAATAAAATTTGAGCCTTGATCAGAGTAACTGTCTTGGCTACATTCTTTTCTCTCGACACCTAGCCCCTCTTCTCTTCCAGGTTTCCAAAATGCCTTTCCAGGCTAAAACCCAGGTTGTGGTCTGCTGGCCAGACACAACACTAAACTACACAAAGATCCAACAAAGAAAGAGAACTTCAGACCAATTTCCCTTATGAGCATCGATGCAAAAATACTCAATAAAATCCTCGCAAACCGAATCCAAGAACATCAAAACGATCATCCATCATGACCAAGTAGGCTTCATCCCAGGGATGCAGGGGTGGTTTAATATATGGAAATCCATCAATGTAATCCACTATATAAACAAACTAAAAGACAAAAATCACACGATCATCTCTTTAGATGCTGAGAAAGCATTTGACAGAATCCAGCACCCCTTCATGATAAAAGTCTTGGAAAGATCAGGATTTCAAAGCCCATACCTAAACACAATAAAAGCAATTTAGCAAACCAGTGGCCAACATCAAAGTAAATGGAGAGAAGCTGGAAGCAATCCCACTAAAATCAGGAACGAGACAAGGATGCCCACTTTCTCCCTACCTATTCAATATAGTACTTGAAGCCCTAACCAGAGCAATTCAACAACAAAAGGAGATCAAGGGGATACAAATTGGAAAGGAAGAAGTCAAAATATCACTATTTACAGATGATATGATAGTATATATAAGTGACCCTAAAAATTTCACCAGAGAACTCCTAAACCGGATAAAAAGGTTCAGCGCAGTAGCTAGATATAAAATTAACTCAAATAAATCAATGGCCTTTCTATACACTAAGGATAAACAGACTGAGAAAGTAATTAGGGAAACAACACCCTTCACAATAGTCACAAATAATATAAAATACCTTGGCATAACTCTAACTAAGGAAGTGAAAGACCTGTATGATAAGAACTTCAAGTCTCTGAAGAAATAAATTGAAGATCTCAGAAGATGGAAAGATCTCCCATGCTCATGGATCGGCAGGATTAATATAGTAAAAATGGCTATCCTGCCGAAAGCTACCTACAGATTCAATGCAATCCCCATCAAAATCCCTACTCAACTCTTCACTGAGATAGAAAGGGCAATTTGAAAATTCATCTGGGAAAATAAAAAACCTAGGATAGCAAAAACTATTCTCAACCACAAAAGAACCTCTGGTGGAATCAACATGACTGACATTAAGGTGTACTACAGAGCAATTGTGATAATAACTGCATTGTACTGGTACAGAGACAGACAGGTAGATTAATGAAATAGAATTGAAGACCCAGAAATGAACCCACACTCCTACGGTCATCTGATCTTTGACAAGGGAGCTAAAACCATCCAGGGGAAAAAGACAGCATTTTCAACAAATGATGCTGTCACAGCTGGTGGTTATCATGTAGAAGAATGCAAATTGATCCATTCTTTTCACCTTGTACAAAGCTCAAGTCTAAGTGGATCAAATACCTCCACATAAGACCAGAGACACTAAAATTTATAGAGGAGAAAGTGGGGAAAACCCTTGAAGATATGGGCAAAGGGGAAAAATTCCTAAACAGAAAAGCAATGTCCTGCGCTGTAACATCAAGAATCAATAAATGGGACCTCATAAAATTGCAAAGCTTCTGTAGGGCAAAAGATACTGTCAATATGACAAAAAAGCCACCAACATATTGGTCAAAAGAATTTTTACCAACCCTAAATCTGATAGGGGAACTAATATTCAATATATACAAAGAGCACAAGAAGCTGGGCTTCAGAAATTCAAATAACCCCATTAAAAATAAGGTACAGAGCTAAACAAAGAATTCTCAACTGAGGAATACCAAAGGGCTGAGAAGCACTTGAAAAAATGTTCAACATCCTTAATCATCAGGGAAATGCAAAAAAACAGCCCTGAAATTCCACCTCACACCAGTCAGAGTGGCTAGGATCAAATATTCAAGTGACAGCAGATGCTTTTCGAGGATGTGGAGAAAGAGGAACACTCCTCCATTGCTGGTGGGATTGCAAGCTTGCACAACCACTCTGGAAATCAGTCTGGCAGTTCCTCAGAAAACTGGACATAGTATTACCGGTACATACAACAATACCTCTCCTGGGCATATACCCAGAAGATGTTCCAACTGGTAATAAGGACACATGCTCCACTATGCTCATAGCAGCCCTATTTATAATAGCCAGAAGCTGGAAAGAAGCCAGATGTCCCTCAACAGAGGAATGGATACAGAAAATGTGGTACATTTACACAATGGAGTACTACTCAGCTATTAAAAAGAATGAATTTATGAAATTCTTGGGCAAATAGATGTATCTAGAGGATACCATCCTGAGTGAGGTAACCCAATCACAAGAGTCACTTGATATGCACTCACTCATAAGTGGATATTAGCCCAGAAACCTAGAATACCCAAGATACAACTTCCAAAACACAAGAAAATCGAGAAGGAAGACCAGCTCATGGATACTTCATTCCTCCCTAGAATAGGGAATAAAATATTATTCATGGAAGGAGTTTCAGAGACAAAGTTTGGAGATAAGACAAAAGGATGGACCATCCAGAGACTGTCCCACCCGGGGGTCCATCCCATAATCAGCCACCAATCACAGACACTACTGCATACACCAGCAAGATTTTGCTGAAAGGACCCTGATATAGCTGTCTCCTGTGAGGCTTGCCAGTGCCTGGCAAATACAGAAGTGGATGCTCACAGTCATCTATAGGATGGAACACAGGGCCCCCAAGGTAGGAACTAGTTAAAGTACCCAAGATCTGAAGGAGTCTTCAACCCTATAGGTAGAACAACAATATGAACTAATCAGTACCCCCAGAACTCGTGTCTCTAGCTGCATATGTAGCAGAAAATGGCCTATTGGCCATCATTGGGGAGAGAGGTCCCTTGGTCTAGCAAATTTTATATACCCCAGTACAGGGGAAAGCCAGGGCCAAGATGTGGGAGTGGGCGGGTAGAGGAGCAGGGTTGGAGGAGAGTATAGGGGACTCTTGGGACAGTATTTGGAATGTAAATGAAGAAAATATCTAATAAAATAAATAAATATATTTTGTATAGGTAATAAAAACTGTCACCACACTGAGGTGCATGATTAATATGGATATGAAAATGTATGGATGTAGAATGAACATGATAAAGAATGTTCCAATACCTGCTTTTTTAGAAAGTTGAAGATAATAGTGCATGGATAATAAAATAAGCAGACCAAATACCTAGATTATACACTGATCTAGAAAAAGGACAGAACTAAGTCCAACAAAGATTCCAGAGAGTAGGGGAAGCAATACACTATTTGCTTTGAAAATGCAGTCATAAAACCAAGGAAACATAGCTGAAGAAACAAAAATCAAGCAAGTCAAAAAATGGAACTTATGCCAAGATATTAGAAAATCTTAAAACTCTCATAACAACACATCCAATACCAGTGACTGCTCTTTGGAAAAGCAAGAACTAATTTTCCAGGATACATTAATAACAAAATATGTAATACCTGAGATATGGATTCCATATAAAATAGGAACTAAAGTAAGATATTCTAACATACCACATGTTATGAAATGTCTAAAATAAATGAAGTTGCAGAGTCTAACAGAGAAGAGTATATACATACAGTATTACTCTTTTTAAAACTGGCAAAGTGCTATGTATACTTCTTATAGAACCTAAAGTACAGTAACATTTCAACAAAAGTTTATTTCTTATGGGCATAGAATCACAGATACAGAATGTTCAAATACAAAATACAACACAATCTATAAAACAAAAGCATGCAAGATGAATTTTAAGATTTAGCACCTTTAGTCTAAGATATTATTCATTTCAAATAACAATTTTGCCAATGGAATAATATGTCTACTTTATAAGAACATCACAGTATTTTACAGTAAATGATGTCCTAAAGATTTCCAGAAAATTCAATACTATTCTTTAATCTTAAAAACATGGACAGGGAAAATACCACAAGGTCCTACTCCTAGATAAAAAGTTACAGAAGGTCAGTGTTTGCTAAGAAATGGAAAATCAGTTCCTTTCAAGGATGAGCTCACATGGGTGATTCAATCCCAGGTGGTCAGCATTGGACATATGTCTATATGAGGAATAGGAAATAGACTCAATAAATGGTATATACATGTATATTTGTAAGTATATATAAGTGTAAAACAAAGTTTAAAAAAAGAGTTCATGGATTTGTGAGGTTGGGCATAGGAATTGTAGATGCAGTGTGAATGATGTCAATATAATTCTCATGTATGATACTCAACAACTAAAAATTTAAAAAGAAGTGTGCATAACTGAAAATGGATATATTTTAAATAAACAGATATGAATATTATAAAACTCTAATATTAGCTTTGTAATTAAAAAGCATGTTTTACTTAATGTATTCAACTGTAGCCTCTTCAGGATGAGACTAAATAATTCTCTCCATCACTAACCCACTGATACCCTCATATCCATTAAGGAAACTGATATCTACAGCTTATTGAATGAAACGGGTTGGAACTACCAGTGTGTTGTAAAATCACCTATGATTTATGATTTAAACATATTGCATTGATTCCAACCTTAAATATTTCAAATTCTTTCATCTTGACATGCACACATTTCTTCAAATAGTCATGGACCAGTATCAAAGTTATAGAATATACACTTTAAATAATATTTATTGTGGAGAAGAGTAAGTGGGTTTATGAGAGAATTTAATTTAACTCAGTACTATTTTTTCAAAGAAATAAATTTTCTATTTTCATGCAAGAGACAATAATTTTAACCAGACAGTGGAAGGACAATGGAAAGTGGTTTATGTATTTTTTTCACAAGTTCTATAAACATAACATACTCCAGAATAAGGAAAATAGACTTTTCTCTGAGCATAAGTTAGTGTTTTATCCTCATTTTTGTGCATGACGATTGATGGTCTTTGAACAAACTTTTCAAGCATGAATGTGTAAAAATAGCAGATGGCAAGGGAAGGAGGAAGAAAGCAAACACAGGGAAAAGACAAGGAAGAAGTTTGTTTTTTTTTTTAAGGAGAAAGAGGGGAAAGGGAAAGAGGAGGGAAAAACAACGTGCTGGGGATTGGTTTGGTGCTGCTATGTATTCAAATGCTAAATTCAGTACCCCAAGTTGAGCAAATTCTCTTGTACACCAGCGTTTATTATGCAAACCTTGCTCCCCAGTGTGTAACAATTGGTTAAATGAAAGTTGCACCAGCCAATTTCTAGAGGCAATGAGGCAGGGAGGTTTGCAGATACCTGGCTGGGGGTCACAAGTAGGAACCATCAAGAAGAGGGGGGGCAGGAAGACAGGGGGGACAGAAAAACAGGTCTCCATTACATGTGATGAACAAGCAGCAGATGCCTAAGTGAAATGTTCCTCCAGGACACCAGACTCCTAGAGCAGAAATAACTTGGGAGAGATTCAAACAGCAAGTAACAAGAGACATATGGTTGAGATGAAAGTTACAATAGCTCAAAACCTGTCCAATCTAGGTTTACAGCCTGCAAATAAAATACCTGGATTTTCTGTCTTTTATACAGTCAAGCAAGAATAAAAGAATTTATTTTATAAGAGGGAGGGAGGGAAGGGACAGAGTGAAGGAAATAAGTATTAAAGGCAGACAAAGATATATTCTTTCTTTTACATTTTAAATTTTATTTTCTTTTTTAATTTATTCTTTAATCTTTTTTTTTTTAACAATACAGACTTTATCCCCCTCCTGGTCCACCCTCCAACTGTTCCACATCCCACACCTCCCCACCACCTGTCTCCAAGTCAATGTTCCCATCCCACCCCACCAGACCTCTCCACTCCCTGGAGCCTCCAGTCTCTTAAGGGTTAGGTGCATCTTCTCTGACTGAGTCCAGACCCGGCAGTCCTCTGCTGTATATGTGTTGGGGGCCTCATATCAGTTGGTGTATGCTGTCTGGTTGGTAGCTCCATGTCTGAGAGATTCTAGAAGTACAGTTTAGTTAAGACTGCTGGTCTTCCTATAGGGTCACCCTCCTCCTCAGCTTCTTCCAACTTTTCCCTAATTTAACCACAAGGATCAGCAGCTTCTGTCCATTGATTGGGTGTAAATATCTGCTTCATCTGCTTGTTGGGCCTTTCAGAGGGCAGTCATGATAGGTTCCTGTTTGTAAGCACATTATAGCATCAGTAATAGTGTCAGGCCTTGGGTCCTCCCACTAAGCTGGATCTCAATTTGGACCTGTCACTGGACTTCCTTTTCCTCAGGCACATCTCCATTTTTGTCCCTGCAGTTCTTTCAGACAGGAACAATTCTGGGTCAGATTTTTTAACTTTGTGATGGCAACCCCATCCCTCACTTGATAACCTGCCTTTCTACTGGAGGTGGACCGTAGAGCATTTCATCTAAGGTCCATCCCTTTGAAACCTTAGAATCTCTTACCTCCTGGTACTTTCTAGAGGGTATATATTCTTACAACAACAACAACAAAAAGATTATGCAGTGCCCTGTCAGTGAAGGGTTGGAAAGCAGTGATAAGGGATAAGGAAGAATTTTTTTTCATTTCCATAATAAAAATAAATGTAATTGATGGCTCCAATTAGTGAGTCTGGACCTGCCACAGCAGCTTTTCAACAAGAGCTTCAGGATGGTAGTGAGTATTTCTCTACTCCTCACATGTTCTCTATGAAAACAGATTTCCATGTATCTTTCTACATGTGACAGCTATCCATAGTACTTCAATAATTTTACTTAATAAACTAGCTTTGAAGCAAGATTGATCTAGAAGATTAGTAATGTAACAAGGTGCCTTAATTGTCATTAGAAATATATTTTAAGTCAAAATTTTTGTTAGTAGCAAGTTAAGTTCCTATTCCTGAATAATCAGCCTGTTGTGCAGTTCTAAATGTAAATACCACACACTGTTACTTGTCTCTTCATTCCACAGTATCATTTCTATGCAGAATTATGAATAGCTTTATCTAGAAATTTGAATTAATGAATTCTACTCTGTGTGTTGTCATAGAACATTTAATAACTTCAAATTTCAAGTTGTTTTCTTTGTAAACCTTACTTTTATAATAACTCTACTAGGTTATTATAAAGTTATCAATATTAACTTAGTAAGATACAAATATCTTGACTGGGATAGAGAAACTTATGGGTTATGAAATTGTGATTGTCGAGACTTTTCCCTACATTTTTTTAAATTTTTTTAATTGGGTATTTTCCTCATTTACATTTCCAATGCTGTCCCAAAAGTCCCCCCTACCCTCCCCCCACTCCCCTACCCACCCACTCCCACTTTTTGGCCCTGGTGTTCCCCTGTACTGGGGCATATAAAGTTTGCAAGTCCACTGGGTCTCTCTTTCCAGTGATGGCCGGGTAGGCCATCTTTTGATACATATGCAGCTAGAGTCAAGGGCTCCAGGGTACTGGTTAGTTCATAATGTTGTTCCACCTATAGGGTTGCAGTTCCCTTTATCTCCATGGGTATTTTCTCTAGCTCCTCCATTGGGGGCCCTGTGATCAATCCAATAGCTGACTGTGAGCATCCACTTCTGTGTTTGCTAGGCCTCGGCGTAGTCTCACTAAAGACAGCTATATCAGGGTCTTATCATCAAAATCTTGCTAGTGTATGAAATGGTGTCAGCGTTTGGAGGCTGATTATGGGATGGATCCCTGGATATGGCAGGCTCTAGATGATCCATCCTTTTGTCTCAGCTCCAAACTTTGTCTCTGTAACTCCTTCCATGGGTGTTTTGTTCCCAATTCTAAGAAGAGGCAAAGTGTCCACACTTTGGTCTTCATTCTTCTTGAGTTTCATGAGTTTACCAAATTGTAACTTATATCTTGGGTATTCTAAGTTTCTGGGCTAATATCCACTTATCAGTGAGTACATATCATTTGAGTTCTTTTGTGATTGGGTTACCTCACTCAGCATAGTGCTCTCCAGGTCCAACCATTTGCCTAGGAATTTCATAAATTCATTCTTTTTAACAGCTGAGTAGTACTCCATTGTGTAAATGTACCACATTTTCTGTATCCATTCCTCTGTTGAGGGGCATCTGGGTTCTTTCCAGCTTCTGGCTATTATATATAAGGCTGCTATGAACATAGTGGAACATGTGTCCTTCTTACCGGTTGGGACATCTTCTGGATATATGCCCAGGAGAGGTATTGCTGGATCCTCCAGTAGTACCATGTCCAATTTTCTGAGAAACCACCAGACTGATTTCCAGAGTGGTACAAGCTTGCAATCCCACCAACAGTGGAGGAGTGTTCCTCTTTCTCCACATCCTCGCCAGCATCTGCTGTCACCTGAATTTTTGATCTTAGCCATTCTTACTGGTGTGAGGTGGAATCTCAGGGTTGTTTGGATTTGCATTTCCCTGATGATTAAGGATGTTGAGCATTTTTTCAGGTGCTTCTCCGCCATTCGGTATTCCTCAGGTGAGAATTCTTTGTTCAGTTCTGAGCCCCATTTTTAATGGGGTTATTTGGTTTTCTGGAGTCCACCTTCTTGAGTTCCATATATATATATATATATATATATATATATATATATATATATTGGATATTAGTCCTCTATCTGATTTAGGATAGGTAAAGATCCTTTCTCAATCTGTTGGTGGCCTTTTTGTCTTTTGCCTTACAGAAGCTTTGCAGTTTCATGAGGTCCCATTTGTCAATTCTTGATCTTACAGCACAAGCCCTTGCTGTTCTATTCAGGAATTTTTCCCCTGTGCCCATATCTTCAAGGCTTTTCCCCACTTTCTCCTCTATAAGTTTCAGTGTCTCTGGTTTTATGTGGCGCTCCTTGATCCACTTAGATTTTACCTTAGTACAAGTAAATAGGAATCGATGAATTCAATTCTTCTCCATGGTAACCGCCAGTTGTGCCAGCACCATTTGTTGAAAATGCTGTCTTTTTTCCACTGGATGGTTTTAGCTCCCTTGTCGAAGATCAAGTGACCATAGGTGTGTGGGTTCATTTCTGGGTCTTCAATTCTATTCCATTGGTCTACTTTTCTGTCATTATACCAGTACCATGCAGTTTTTATCATAATTGCTCTGTAGTAAAGCTTTAGGTCAGGCATGGTGATTCCACTGGAGGTTCTTTTATCCTTGAGAAGAGTTTTTGCTATCCTAGGTTTTTTTTGTTATTCCAGATGAATTTGCAGATTGTTCTTTCTAATTCATTAAAGAATTGAGTTGGAATTTTGATGGAAATTGCATTGAATCTGTAGATTGCTTTTGGCAAGATAGCCATTTTTACAGTGTTGATCCTGCCAATACATGAGCATGGGAGGTCTTTCCATCTTCTGAGATCTTCTTTAATTTCTTTTTTCAGAGACTTGAAGTTCGTATCATACAGATCTTTCACTTCCTTAGTTAGTGTCACGCCAGGGTATTTTATATTATTTGTGACTATTGAGAAGGGTGTTGTTTCCCTAATTTCTTTCTCAGCCTGTTTATCCTTTGTGTAGAGAAAGGCCATAGACTTGTTTGAGTTAATTTTATATCCAGCTACTTCACTAAAGCTGTTTATCAGGCTTAGGAGTTCTCTGGTGAAATTTTTAGGGTCACTTATATATACTATCATATCATCTGCAAAAAGTGATATTGTGACTTCTTCCTTTCCAATTTGTATCCCCTTGATCTCCTTACTTTTACTTCAATATTATTTCTGTATTACCAGAAGGTACTTTAGACCTTTGATATATCCCTCACAAGTACAAAACAAATAGTTTTCTTTGTAAATGTGTAAAGTTAGTGCTAAAGAAAGGCTAAACCCCGCTTCAGAGAAATCATATTTGATGATAATTTTGCATGTGACCACCATTGCCATTTTGTAGGTTTTAGACAGATGGATAGAATGAAACAGAGTCATGAGAGATATTCCATTTTTGGATTTAAGAGCATTCACAGGTCACCTTTCTTGGAGTTGTTTACTTAGTATTGTAAGGCATCTATGTAAATACTTGGTGTCTCTGATGTTATTTAACCTAGAGATTATGAAGTTTATACTGAGAAGCTGTAAGTAAATGCAGGTATTCAAGTTGAATGAAACTGATAAGGCAGTGCCACCAATAGACATTAAAGTCGGAAGCAACTCAATGAAAATCACTTGGCATTTCAATGTCACATAAATAGATTGATATACTGTTAGAGGAGTTATGAAATATTTATAAAAGTCAGGCCTATCCTTAAAGCTTCATGAGATCCCAGGGATAATAATCAGAGATACTCTCTTCAATAAAAAATTTGTTCAGTCTTCTGGTGCTTTGAGGTCCTACATGTCATTGAATTGCCTCAGAAACACCCTTAATTCTCATTTAACAAACACTATAAAAGCAATTAAAGGACTATAAAATAAAGACTTTAAAAACATAATGAGGTCACCTCCTATAGCCAGGCAGGAGTGCCAATGAAATGATATGGATACCAACCCACACACAAAACTTTTTACCAAAAATGTATACTGTCTACAAGAAATGCAAGGATGAGAATAGAGGAAAGACTGAGGGAATGGCCAACCAGTAACTGGCCCAACTTGAGACCCATCCCATCTGACACTATTAATGATACTCTTATGCTTGCAGACAGGAGTCTAGCATGTCTGTCCTCTTAGAAGTTACCCAGCAGATGACTCAGACAAATGCAGACACCCACAGCCAAACAGTGAATAGATCTTGGGGACTCTTATGGAAGAATATGAAGGAGTAGTCCAGGCACCAAAGGGGATAGGAACTCCACAGTAAGACCAATAGAATCAACTAACCTTGATCCTTGGGGTTCTCAGAGAATGAGCCACCAACCAAAGAACATACACAGGGTGGTCCTAGACCACCCCCCATATATATGTAGCAGATGTACAGTTTGGTCTTCATGTGGGTCCTGAACAACTGGACTGGAGCTATCCGAAAAGCTGTTACCTGTGTATGGGATATGTTCTTCTAGCTAGGCTGCCTTTTATGGCCTCATTAGGAGAGGATTCACCTAGCCTTACAGAGACTTGATGTGCCAGGGTTGGGGAATACTGAGGGGAAAGGATAAGGGGGAAAGTATTGTTGAAAGGGCTGACAGGAAGGGGGCAGTGAACAGGATATAAAGAGAATATGTAATAATAATAATAATTAATAATAATAAATGATTACTATAGTAACATATAGTAGTATGTTATAGTAGTAGTAATAATAATATATATACTTATGAAATATACTTATAAAAACATAATGAATTTAACTATTCTAATCAGAGCATAAAATGGATTCCAGAATAATGCCGTACTCCCTCATTTGCTTCTATTTACTTCTTACAACTGAGTAATTGGTCATTTAAACAAAATTTAAGCAAATTCTTAAGTTTAAACAAGTCTCCTGGTTAACAAAACCTGTATCCAATAAATAGAATTCATCTTATTCTCTATATAATAAGGAATAATGAACATCTCTCTTGTGACATTTATTGTGGCTATTATATATATGTTGACTTTGAGCTCTTGAGGTTTTACATTCTTGTTTGTTTATTTTTTGTTTTGTCTTATTTCATGACATGGTCTCAATATGTATACAATACCTCATGTTGAACTTGAAATGATTCTTCTGCCTCAAAGTTCAAAGAGATCAGAGTAAAAGATGTGATTCCACATGCAGCTTTCAACTAATTTTCAGTTCAACATTACACTTATTAAAAGGAAAGTTACAAAATACTTAGTGAAAGACAACAAGGTTTAAAACTAGAACACTGCTAGTATTTTTACAGCTACCATGTGTTAATTTTGAGATTGGACCTCAATTGCATCTCCCCAAAGATAGCACTACCCTGATTTTTATACCCACTATTCTTAAGACTTTTATTTTGAGAGCATTTAACATAAGGACATCTTGGCAAGACTTTAACTGCATAATGAAAATTTGTTAGCTATAGGTACAATGTCATAATGACTACTCTAAGACTGAAATGCAGTAGCAAAAAAAGTCACCACAACACTGTCCCCACTAAATTGCTCTTGGCAACCACCATTCTACTCTCTTATTAGTTTGCCCTAATTTAAGAAAAATAACTTTTCCTTTGTTTACTTCAATCAACACAGTTTTTCAGTATTTACTGAGGATGTTGCCTCTTACAGGATCTCCTTTTATAAAAACATATAGAATCATATTGTATTGTGTCTGGGTTTTTATTATCTGTTCATTCATCAGTTGACCTTCAAGATTTTTTTTAATCATAGCCGATTTTATTTAAATTCTCCAAAATTTGTAGCAAACATGTTAATTGTCATCCTTTATACACAATGGCTACTGTGTCTTTCACTTATTCCTTTTTCTTCTTTTCTTTATAATCCTTAAATAGAAGCCAGAGTCTTGGGTTTCCCAGTTGGGAGCCTCTGATCTACTATTCTGATTAAGTTTCTTTTCGAGATTCATGGCCAACATTTAGCTTCTAAAAGAAAGACTTTTAGTCTTTTCAATCACTTGCTGGTAGGGTGAGACTGCATTGTTGCCCATTACCACATGACCTAGTTTAGAATCAATCTTGGCATCCAACCTCGCATTTCTAATCAAATTCACAATCCATCTTTCAGCTTCTTCTGGAGTCATATTCAGTTTGTCTGCTAACATATTAATGCTGATACACTGGTGGATACGACAAAACATCTCAAATATGAAGATACGGGTATTCTCAATGAAGTTCTCCAGACACGCTACCAGGAAGAAGTCATTCATGAGCACTGATTCACATTCTCTCAGCTTTTTCTGAGCCCCGTCAAAATCAAAGTTAACATATAGGCATTCAACAAATTCCATAATTGGGTCTTTATGTGTGTAAGACTCCTGTTGAATCACTTTCAGCACCTGCTGGCGTTTCCGCACATCTTTTTTGGTTATGACGGCAGTAGTCAAATAGCGGAGAGTATGTGGACACATTGTCTGAATTGCATTAAGGTACTGTGGTTGGTAAAGGAAGAGATCAATAATGTTATCACGGCCCTTTGGATGGTTGATAAAAACAAATAAGAGACCAATGAATGAGCCATGTTCACTGCTGAAGAGACTGGAGTGGAGAACTCACAGAATTATTGTCTATGGTCTCTTTTAATCGAGTAAGGTCTTCCATGGCTGCATCCCAATTCTGCATTACGATTTCAGAGGCCAGTTTTCCCCAAAGCGAACTTAAAGCTATCTGTTGCTGGGACCAAAACTCTAAAGAAGTAAAGATACTCTGCAGCTCCAAAGTAATTTCCACAACTCATACTGGAATTTTGCGTATCTGTAGAGTGTATCTAAGTACTCTTGCTTAAACCCATGTTTGTCTGCCAGGTAGTTAAATAACATCCTGCCATCCCTGGTTGACTGCATCTGCCTTGTAGTTTCTGGATCTTCAAACATCTTCACAATTGGTTCTGTTTCTGCCTGGAGCTGTTTCAGCTGTGCAACAACTGTGGTTCTTTTTTCTCTCAAAGCATGAGGGATATCATCAGAATAAAGGTTTTTGTAAACATCCATAGCAAAGTCCACCATATTGGTATCACTAAGAAGATCTAATTTTCCTTGTAATAGTTCTTTTTCATTATAAATCTCTTTCACAGAGAGAAACTCAAGAAGCGGAAAGACCAGGTGCCGATCCAGAAAGTGCGCAATGCGAGTAGTCAGGTCGTACTCCGACATCTTGCCGTGGGGGGTTAGGGGGGAGGCCTTCAAGATTTTTTAAATTATCTTGGGCACTGTGAATAGTACTGAAATATATATGGCCATTATTGTATTTCATTAACCCAATCACAAAAGAATACACATGGTATACATTCAATGATAAGTGGATATTGGCCCAAATGCTTGAAGTACCCAAGACATGATTCATAGACCACATGAAGTTCAAGAAGAAGAAAGGCCCAAGTGTGGGTGCTTCGGTCCTTCTTAGAAAGGGGAACAAAATACTCACAGGAGCAAATACAGAGACAAAGTGTGGAACAGAGACTGAAGGGAAGGCCATCCAAAGACTGCTTCACCTGAGGATTCATCCCATGTACAGTCACCAACCCAGACTTTATTGTGAATGCCAAGAAGGGCATGCTTACGGGAACCTGATATAGCTGTCTCCTAAGAGGCTCTGCCAGATGCATATGCTTGCAGCCAACCTTTGGATTGAGCATGGGGACCCCCAAAGGAGGAGTTAGGGGAAGGACTGAAGGAGCTGAAGAACAATAGGAAGAATAATATCAACCAGCCAGACCACCCACAACTTCAGAGATCCCAGGAAATAAACCACCAACCAAAGAGTACACATGGAGGGACCCATGGCTCCAGCTGCATATGTAGTAGAGGATGGCCTTCTCAGGCATCAATGGGAAGAGAGACCCTTGGTCCTGTGAAGGCTTAATGCCTCAGTGTAGGGGAATTTGAGGGCCGGGAGGCAGAAGTGGGTGAATAGGTGAGGGAACGACCTCATAGAAGCAGGGGAGAGGGGATGGAATAGGGGGCTTCTGGGGGGCAACTGGAAAAGAGGATAACATTTGAAATGTAAATAAAAATCCAATAGAAAATAAGAATAAATAAAAATAAATTAAAAAGTAAAAAGATTTAGATAGAAATTATTTTTTTCCATTTTTTTTTAGGTATTTAGCTCATTTATATTTCCAATGCTATACCAAAAGTCCCCCATACCCACCGACCCCTACTCCCCTACCCACCCACTCCCCCTTTTTGGCCCTGGCGTTCCCCTGTACTGGGGCATATAAAGTTTGCAAGTCCAATGGGCCTCTCTTTGCAGTGATGGCCGACTAGGCCATCTTTTGATACATATGCAGCTAGAGACAAGAGCTCCGGGGTACTGGTTAGTTCATATTGTTGTTCCACCTATAGGGTTGAAGTTCCCTTTAGTTCCTTGAGTGCTTTCTCTAGTTCCTCCATTGAGGACCCTGTGGTCCATCCGATAGCTGACTGTGAGCATCCACTTCTGTGTTTGCTAGGCCGTGGAATAGTCTCACAAGAGACAGCTATATCTGGGTCCTTTCAGCAAAATCTTGCTAGTGTATGCAATGGTGTCAGGGTTTGGAAGCTGATCATGGGATGGATCTCTGGATATGGCAATCACTAGATGGTCCATCTTTCGTCACACTTCCAAATTTTGTCTCTGTAAAACCTTCCATGGGTGTTTTGTTTCCTATTCTAAGAAGGGGCAAAGTGTCCACACTTTGGTCTTCGTTCTTCTTGAGTTTCATGTGTTTACCAAATTGTATCTTATATCTTGGGTATCCTAAGTTTCTGGGCTAATATCCACTTATCAGTGAGTACATATTGTGTGAGTTCCTTTGTGAATGTGTTACCTCACTCAGGATGATGCCCTCCAGGTCCATCCATTTGCCTAGGAATTTCATAAATTCATTCTTTTTAATAGCTGAGTAATACTCCATTGTGTAAATGTACCACATTTTCTGTATCCATTCCTCTGTTGAGGGGCATCTGGGTTCTTTCCAGCTTCTGGCTATTATAAATAAGGCTGCTATGAACATAGTGGAGCATGTGTCCTTACCAGTTGGGGCATCTTCTGGATATATGCCCAGAAGAGGTATTGCTGGATCTTCTGGTAGTACTATGTCCAATTTTCTGAGGAACTGCCAGACTGATTTCCAGAGTGGTTGTACAAGCTTGCAATCCCACCAACAATGGAGGAGTGTTCCTCTTTCTCTAAATCCTCGCCAGCATCTGCTGTCACCTGAATATTTCATCTTAGCCATTCTGACTGGTGTGTGGTGGAATCTCAGGGTTGTTTGGATTTGCATTTCCCTGATGATTAAGGATGTTGAACATTTTTTCAGGTGCTTCTCTGCCATTCAGTATTCCTCGGGTGAGAATTCTTTGTTCAGTTCTGAGCCCCATTTTTTAATGGGGTTATTTGATTTTATGGAGTCTACCTTCTTGAATTCTTTATATATATTGGATATTAGTCCCATATCTGATTTGGGATAAGTAAAGATTCTTTCCCAATCTGTTGGTGGTCTTTTTGTCTTATTGACGGTGTCTTTTGCCTTGCAGAAGCTTTGCAATTTTATGAGGTCCCATTTATTGATTCTCGATCTTACAGTACAAGCCATTGCTGTTCTACTCAGAAATTTTTCCCCTGTACCCATATCTTCGAGGCTTTTCCCTACTTTCTCCTCTATAAGTTTCAGTGTCTCTGGTTTTATGTGGAGATCCTTAATCCACTTAGATTTGACCTTAGTACGAGGAGATAGTACTGGATCAATTCGAAATCTTCTACATGATAACATCCAGTTGTGCCAGCACCATTTGTTGAAAATGCTGTCTTTTTTCCACTGGATGGTTTTAGCTCCCTTGTCAAAGATCAAGTGACCATAGGTGTGTGGGTTCATCTCTGGGTCTTCAATTCTGTTCCATTGGTCTACTTGTCTGTTGCTATACCAGTACCATGCAGTTTTTATCACAATTGCTCTGTAGTACAGCTTTAGTTCGGGCATGGTGATTCCACCAAACGTTCTTTTATCCTTGAGAACAGTTTTGGCTATCCTAGGTTTTTTGTTATTCCAGATGAATCTGCCGATTGCCCTTTCTAATTCGTTGAAGAATTGAGTTGGAATTTTGATGGGGATTGCATTGAATCTGTAGATTACTTTTGGCAAGATAGCCATTTTTACTATATTGATCCTGCCGATCCATGAGCATGGGAGATCTTTCCATCTTCTGAGATCTTCCTTAATTTCTTTCTTCAGACACTTGAAGTTCTTGTCATACAGATCTTTCACTTCCTTAGTTAGAGTCACGCCAAGATATTTTATATTATTTGTGGCTATTGAGAAGGGTGTTGTTTCCCTAATTTCTTTCTCAGCCTGTTTGTCCTTGTGTAGAGAAAGGCCATTGACTTGTTTGAGTTTATTTTATATCCAGCTACTTCACTGAAGCTGTTTATCAGGCTTAGGAGTTCTCTGGTGGAATTTTTAGGGTCACATATATATACTATCATATCATCGGCAAAAAGTAATCATTTGACTTCTTCCTTTCCAATTTGTATCACCTTGATCTCCTTTTGATGTCTAATTGCTCTGGCTAGGACTTCAAGTACAATGTTGAATAGGTAGGGAGAGAGTGGACAGCCTTGTCTAGTCCCTGATTTTAGTGGGATTGCTTCAAGCTTCTCACCATTTACTTTGATGCTGGCTACTGGTTTGCTGTAGATTGCTTTTATCATGTTTAGGTATGGGCCTTGAATTCCTGATCTTTCCAAGACTTTTATCATGAATGGGTGTTGGATTTTGTCAAATGCTTTCTCAGCATCTAAGGAGATGATCATGTGGTTTTTGTCTTTGAGTTTGTTTATATACTGGATTACATTGATGGATTTCCGTATAGTGAACCATCCCTGCATCCCTGGGATGAAACCTACTTGGTCAGGATGGATGACTGTTTTGATGTGTTCTTGGATTCGGTTAGCAAGAACTTTATTGAGGATTTTTGCATCAATATTCATAAGGGAAATTGGTCTGAAGTTCTGTATCTTTGTGGGGTCTTTTTGTGGTTTAGGTATCAGAGTAATTGTGGCTTCATAGAATGGGTTGGGTAGAGTACTTTCTGTTTCTACTTTGTGGAATAATTTGTGAAGAACTGGGATTAGATCTTCTTTGAAGGTCTGATAGAACTCTGCACTAAACCCATCTGGTCCTGGGCTTTTTTTGGTTGGGAGACTATTAATGACTGCTTCTATTTCTTTGGGGGATATCGGGCTGTTTAGATCATTAACCTGATCTTGATTCAACTTTGGTACCTGGTATCTGTCTAGAAACTTCTCCATTTCATCCAGGTTCTCCAGTTTTGTTGAGTATAGCCTTTTGTAGAAGGATCTGATGGTGTTTTGGATTTCTTCGGGATCTGTTGTTATGTGTCCCTTTTCATTTCTGATTTTGTTAATTAGAATGCTTTCCCTGTGCCCTCTAGTGAGTCTGGCTAAGGGTTTGTCTATCTTGTTGATTTTCTCAAAGAACCAGCTCCTCGATTGGTTGATTCTCTGAATAGTTCTTCTTGTTTCCACTTGGTTGATTTCGCCACTGATTTTGATTATTTCCTGCTGTCTACTCTTCTTGGGTTAATTTGCTTCCTTTTCTTCTAGAGCTTTTAGGTGTGTTGTCAAGCTGCTAATGTATGCGCTCTCTAGTTTCTTTTTGGAGGCACTCAGAGCTATGAGTTTTCCTCTTAGAAATGCTTTTATTGTGTCCCATAAGTTTGGGTATGAAGTGGCTTCATTTTCATTGAACTCTAAGAAGTCCTTAATTTCTTTCTTTATTCCTTCCTTGACCAAGGTATCATTGAGAAGAGTGTTGTTCAGTTTCCACGTGAATGTTGGCTTTCTATTATTTATTTTGTTATTGAAGATCAGCCTTAGTGCATGGTGATCTGATAGGATGCATTGGACAATTTCAATATTTTTGAATCTGTTGAGGCCTGTTTTGTGACCTATTATGTGGTCAATTTTGGAGAAGGTACCATGAGGTGCTGAGAAGAAGGTATATCCTTTTGTTTTAGAATAAAATGTTCTGTAGATATCTGTCAGATCCATTTGTTTCATAACTTCTGTTAGTTTCACTGTCCCTGTTTAGTTTCTGTTTCCATGATCTGTCCATTGGTGAAAGTGGTGTGTTGAAGTCTCCCACTATTATTGTGTGAGGTGCAATGTGTGCTTTGAGATTTACTAAAGTTTCTTTAATGAATGTGGCTGCCCTTGTATTTGGAGCATAGATATTCAGAATTGATAGTTCCTCTTGGAGGATTTTACCTTTGATGAGAATGAAGTGCCCTTCCTTGTCTTTTTTGATGACTTTGGGTTGGAAGTCAATCTTATCAGATATTAGGATGGCTACTCCAGCTTGTTTCTTCAGACCATTTGCTTGAAAAATTGTTTTCTAGCCTTTCATTCTGAGGTAGTGTCTATCTTTTTCTCTGAGATGAGTTTCCTGTAAGCAGCAAAATGTTGGGTCTTGTTTGTGTAGCCAGTTTGTTAGTCTTTATCTTTTTATTGGGGAGTTGAGACCATTGATATTAAGAGATATTAAGGAAAAGTAATTGTTGCTTCCTGTTATTTTTGTTGTTAAAGTTGGCATTCTGTTCTTGTGGCTCTCTTCTTTTAGGTTTGTTGAGGGATTACCTTCCTGTGTTTTCTAGGGCGTTGTTCCCGTCCTTGTATTGGTTTTTTTTTTTTTTTTTTTTTTTTTTTGTTATTCTTTTGAAGGGCTGGATTCGTGGAGAGATAATGGGTGAATTTGGTTTTGTCGTGGAATACTTTGCTTTCTCCATCTATGGTAATTGAAAGTTTGGCTGGGTATAATAGCCTGGGCTGGAATTTGTGTTCTCATAGTGTCTGTATCACATCTGTCCAGGCTCTTCTGACTTTCATAGTCTCTGGTGAAAAACCTGGTGTAATTCTGATAGGCTTGCCTTTATATGATACTTGACCTTTTTCCCGTACTGCTTTTAGTATTCTATCTTTATTTAGTGCATTTGTTGTTTTGATTATTATGTGTCGGGAGGAATTTCTTTTCTGGTCCAGTCTATTTGGAGTTCTGTAGGCTTCTTGTATGTTCATGGGCATCTCTTTCTTTAGATTTGGGAAGTTTTCTTCAATAATTTTGTTGAAGATGTTTGCTGGTCCTTTGAGTTGAAAATCTTCATTCTCATCCAATCCTATTATCCGTAGGTTTGGTCTTCTCATTGTGTCCTGGATTTCCTGGATATTTTGAGTTAGGGTCTTTTTGCATTTTCCATTTTCTTTGATTGTTGTGCCGATATTCTCTATGGAATCTTCTGCACCTGAGATTCTCTCTTCCATCTCTTGTATTCTGTTGCTGATGCTCGAATCTATGGTTCCAGATTTCTTTCCTAGGGTTTCTATCTCCAGTGTTGCCTCACTTTGAGTTTTCTTTATTGTGTCTACTTCCCTTTTTAGGTCTAGTATGGTTTTGTTCATTTCCATCACCTGTTTGTATGTTTTTTCCTCTTTATCTGTAAGGACTTTTACCTGTTTGATTGTGTTTTCCTGTTTTTCTTTAAGGACTTGTAACTCTTTAGCAGTGTTCTCCTGTATTTCTTTAAGTGAGTTATTAAAGTCATTCTTGATGTCCTCTAACATCATCATGAGATATGCTTTTAAATCTGGGTCTAGGTTTTCGGGTGTGTTGGGGTGCCCTGGACTGGGCGAAGTGGGAGTGCTGGGTTCTGATGATGGTGAGTGGTCTTGGTTCCTGTTAGTAAGATTCCTACTTTTACCTTTCGCCATCTGGTAATCTCTGGAGTTAGTAGTTATAGTTGACTCTGTTTAGAGATTGTTCTTCTGGTGATTCTGTTACCGTCTATCAGCAGACCTGGGAGACAGATTCTCTCATCTAGTTTCAGTGTTCAGAGCACTCTCTGCTGACAAGCTCTCTTACAGGGAAGGTGGGCAGATATCTTGTGTTTGGACCTCCTCCTGGCCGAAGAAGAAGGCCCAAAACAGGACCTTTCTCAGAAGCTGTGTTGCTTTGGCAGGTCCCAGAAGCTGTCAGCTTCTGTGGTGCAGACTCTCACCTGTGCAGACTAAATTCCTAAGTTTGGTGGAGTCCCAGAACCAAGGTGGTGCCTGCTGCTCCTGAGGCTGAGGCCTTCTGAGCCAGGCAGACACCTGTCCTCTGGTTCAGATGGTGGCTGGCAGTCTGCGGCCCGCAAAGGGTGCTGCCTCAGCGGCTCTGTGCCTCCGCCTGTCCCAGAAGCTGTCCGGTTCTGTGGCTCACCCTCTCACCTGTTCAGACTAATTTCCTAAGTTCGGCGGAGTCCCGGAACCAAGATGGCGCCTGCTGCTCCTGAGGCTCTAGATAGAAATTCTTTGAGACAGGAAAAAATAAAGAATGAAAAGAATGGATTGAGCATAGGGTCATTCTAATTTCAAAATTTATTTAAACTTCTCTGGTTAAAAAAAAAGTAACAGTGTGCTGTAAGATCAAGAATCAACGAATGGGACCTCATAAAATTGCAAAGCTTCTGTAGGGCAAAAGATACTGTCAATAAAACAAAAAGACCACCAACAGATTGGGAAAGAATTTTTATCAATCAAAAAACTGATAAGGGATTAATAGCCAATATATATAAAGAGCTCGAGAAGCTAGACTCCAGAAATTCAAATAACCCCATTAAAAAATGGGGTAGAGAGCTAAACAAAGAATTCTCAACCGAGGAATACCAAAGGGCTGAGAAGCACTTGAAAAAATGTTCAACATCCTTAATCATCAAGGAAATGCAAATCAAAACAGCCCTGAGATTCCACATCACACCAGTCAAAATGGCTAGGATCAAAAATTCAAGTGACAGCAGATGCTTTTCGAGGATGTGGAGAAAGAGGAACACTCCTCCATTGCTGGTGGGATTGCAAGCTTGCACAACCACTCTGGAAATCAATCTGGCGGTTCCTCAGAAAACTGGACATAGTATTACCGGTACATACAGCAATACCTCTCCTGGGCATATACCCAGAAGATGTTCCAACTGGTAATAAGGACACATGCTCCACTGTGCTCATAGCAGCCCTATTTATAATAGCCAGAAGCTGGAAAGAAGCCAGATGTCCCTCAACAGAGGAATGGATACAGAAAATGTGGTACATTTACACAATGGAGTATTACTCAGCTATTAAAAAGAATGATTTTATGAAATTCCTAGCCAAATGGATGGACCTGGAGGGCATTCAGATGTCAGAGTGACTGGAGTGACAACAACATAACACACAGCTCAGTCACAGGACCACACGCTGCCTGCTTGGCTCAACCTGATCTCTCAGATCTCTATGCTACCACAAAGTGACAGCACAGAACACTAGAAAAACATGCTTAACTGATATTCTTAGCTATTCCCCCCCCCCCAAATCAAATCCTATTCTAGCATTATTAATGCAAGGACTATTTCCCAGTGTTGGACTAACATGCCATTAGAGGGCATCTATAGTTATAAATTATGCTACAAATGTTTTCATACAAAAAATTAGGTGCCAAAAGAAAGCACACACATACACATCTCATATTATACATACATACATACATACATACATACATACATACATACATATATATGTTTCTGACCCATGAAAACTACAACATGCTCTGCATGATCCTGGAGAAGATTTGGGCATTCCTCTTTATCAATTAAAAGAACACTACATCTGGAAACATCCAGATTCACATTTTTTTTCTTTTTCCTTTTTTTTTTTTTATTAGATATTTTCTTCTAGCTGGGCTGCCTTGTCTGGCCTCAGTGGGAGAGGAAGTGACTAATCTCACAGAGTCCTGAAGTGTCATGGTGAGAGGACCTCCAGGGGTGCCCCCTCCAGCTCTGAGGTGAAGGTGAGAAGGATGGTAGAAGGACTGTGGGAAGGGTAATGGGGGGGGGGTGATAAGAGGGATCTAAAGTGAATAAGTAAAAAAATTAATTAACTAATTAAAAATTATTCTAGATTCTACATGAGAAAGACATTAAAACACCTAAAGGGCCAGGCATGATGGCTCACGCCTTTAATCCCAGCACTTGTGAGGCAGAGGCAGGTGGATTTCTGAGTTCGAGGCCAGCCTGGTCTACAAAGTGAGTTCCAGGACAGCTAAGGCTATACAGAGAAACTCTGTCTCGAAAAACCAAAACCAAAACAAACAAACAAACAAACAAAAAAGCACCACCAACAACAACAACAAAAAAACCCAAAAAACAAAAAAACACCTAAAGGATTTTTCAAAGTTCAAATGTATTGCTTCCTTTAATGTCTGGAGTCTTTGTTTGACTTAGTTCTGTCCTTTTTCTAGATCAGGGTATAATCTAGGTATTTGGTCTGCTTATTTTATTATCCATGCACTATTATCTTCAACATTTTAAAAAGCAGGTATTGGAGCATTCTTTATCATGTTCATTCTACATCCATACATTTTCATATCCATATTAATCATGCACCTCAGTGTGGTGGTAGTTTTTATTCCCTATACAAAATATATTATTTATTTATTTGTTTTATTAGATATTTTCTTCATTTACATTCCAAATACTGTCCCAAGAATCCCCTATACTCTCCCCCAACCCTGCTCCCCTACCTGCCAGTTATTGCTTAGCCATTCCCTCAATCTCTGTTCCATCCACAATCCCTGCATTACTTATAGACAGGATAAATTTTGAGTCAAAAAGTTTTGTAGGTAAATTGGTGTCCCTATCACTCCACTGGCATTCCTGCCTGGCCACAGGAGGCAGCCTCTCCAGGCTCTACATCCTCAACACTGAGTCGCAGCTAAGGACACTCCCACTGATTCTTGCACACCTCTCCCATCTCAGGTCTCTGTATCTTCCTGGAGATGCCTCCTATCTACCCTCCACTGAAGAGCATGTCACCCATGGAATGGACACAGAGAAACCAGACAGAGCCTTGGTGTCCCACAAACATCCCTTTGTACTTGAAGATCTACTGAGGGTCATAGGATGCTAGGATACCCATGTTCAGGCATGCATTGATGTAAGACTGCTAGCTCATCATTCAACATGGATACATCCCTCCAGAATTCCATGAGGTCCTCACTGAGCTTGTTCTGGTTCTCATTCAAGACATCAAACTTGAGCTCAAGGCTCTTCTCCAGCTGCTCAATCTTCTCTGAGAGTTTGCCCAGCATGGAACACAAGAAGGCAATCTCCTGGTCCTTTTGGGCCAGTGCCACATGCATCTCGTGGAAGTGGTCATCAGTCTGCTGCAGGAACTCCTTCAGGCCCTTGAAGCAGCATATTTGTAAGTGTGTCTCATAGGTGTCCTGATTCCCAATAAATGTGCACCCATACTTAGAGTGGGACACTTGATGTGTTCACATTCTTTCAGGTGAACCTCGAGATTCATCTTGAGAAGGGGTGAGCAGCTGGGGTTGCTGGGGCAGCACACGGGCCTGTAGTCATATCTACTCTCGTGGTCCTTCCGGGCACTAAGCTTGATAGTGGAGGGGCACCTCAAAGACACCAGGCTTTCCAGTGCCTGCTTCATGGCAGCCATGCTGACAATGTATGAAGAGCTCTCCTCCAGTTTGCTCAGCTACCACCACTGTCAGCTTGGCATTGTCCACGGGACACTTCTTTGACTTCAAGGCGCATTGTCTGCAGAAGGTATGCCCACATGTAGTGATCACAGAGTCCTTGAACACACTGCAGCAGAACTGGCAGCACAGCTTTGAGTACTTCTCAACAAATATCAATGGCTCCGGCTTCTCCTTCTCCTCATGCAGTGAGAACATGGAGCGCAGAGACATGCTGGACTCAGACTGCAGGAAGCAGACAAGAGATGGCTGAGTCAAAGCAGTGAGGAGTGCTAATGGGGAGGCAGGCCGTCCTCTTCAAACCGTGGCAAATAGGCAAAGGTACTAGAGGAGGAAGGTGTCCTGCGATATTGTTTGTATGTGCTGGTTCCATCAGCTTTGGCTATGGTGGTGACTGTCAAAAAGGTAGACCCAAAGGTCATTTACATCCTGGTCCCACTGCTGTCTGAGGAGGGAAGGTTAGTGGCAGTGGGGGGCAGAGAAGTCGTTGTAGTAGGCACTCTTAGCTGAGCTAATGTTCTAGAGAGGCATCCAGGTTCCTTGGGCAGTGCCACCTGCCCGCGACTGCCTGGGAGCAGTAGCTACACCCTCTAGCATCATATTGCTCCTCTTGGCCCGTGGCCAGGAAAGATACAGGACAGATGTCTTTGTTTTTAACAACTGAATACTATTTCATTGTGTAGATGTACCCCATTTTCTTTATCCATTCTTCAACTGAAGGACATCTAGGTTGTTTCCAATTTCTGGCTATTATGAAAAAAGCTGCTATGAACATACTTGAGCAAGTAAGTGTCTTTGTGGAATGGTGGAACACCTTTTGGGCATAAGCTCAGAATCTTGAGGTAGAACTATCCCAGTTTTCTAAGTAACAGACAAATTGATTTCCAAACTGGTTGTAAAGTTTGCAATCCCACCAGCAATGAAGGAGTGTTCCCATTGCTCCACATCCTTGCCAGTATGTGCTATCTCTTGAGTTTTTGACCTTGCCCATTATGATGGGTGTAAGATGATATCTCAGAGTTGTTATGATTTGCATTTCCCTGATGACTAAGGTTTTGAACATTTCTTTAATTGCTTCCAAGCCATTCATTCTATGTGTCCCATTTTTTAATTGGGTTGTTTGAAATGTTGGTGTCTAACTTCTCGGATAGTAAATTTTGGATATTAGCCCTCTGTCAGATATAGGGTTGGTGAAGATCTGTAGGCTACCTTATTGACAAATTGTTTTGTCTTATTGACCGTGTCCTTTGTCTTACAGAAGTTTTGCCTAACAGAACTTTCATAAGGTCCCATTTATCAATTACTAATCTTAGAGTCTGAGCCATTGGTGGTCTGCTCAGGAAATTTTTCCTCTTTACCAAAGTGTTCAAGGGCATTTCTCACTTTCTTGTCTATGAGATTTAGTATATCCAATTTTATGTTGAGGTCCTTGATCCACTTGGACTTGAGTTTTGTGCAGGGTGACAAATATGGATCTATTTTCATTCTTTTACATGTAAATATCCAGCGTCATTTTTTGAGGAAAGTTTCATTTTTCCATTGTATAGATTTTGCTTCTTTATCAAAAATCAAGTATTCATAGGTGTGTAGCTTTATTTCTGGGTCTAGGATTCGATTCCATTGATCAACATGTCTGTTTCTATACCAATACCATGCAGTTTTTTTATTGCTATTACTCTGTAGTCCAGTTTGAGGACAGGGATATTGATTCCTCCAGAAGTTCTTTTATTTTTTTTTAGAGTTATTCTTTTTCTTTTTTTTTCAAATGTGTCTGTGTGTTTGAGGCATAGATGTTCAGAACTGAGATACCACCTTCGTAGATTTGTTCTTCTTTGATGAGTATGGTGTTCTTCCCTGTCTCTTTTTATTATTTTTTGTTGCAAGTCTATTTTATTAGATATTAGAATTGTTACTCCAACTTGCTTCTTGGATCCATTTGCTTGGAAACTTTTTCCAGCCCTTTACTCTGAGGTAATGTCTACCTTAATTACTTAGATGTGTTTCTTGTATGCAGCAGTGATGGATCCTGTTTTCATATCCAATTTGTTAGCCTGTGTCTTTTTATTGGGGTATTGAATCCATTGATGTTGAAAGATATTAATGACCAGTGATTTTTATTTCCTATTACTTTGATGTGGGTGGTGTGTGTGTGTGTGTGTGTGTGTGTGTGTGTGTGTGTGTGTGTGTGTGTGTTTATGTGTGCTTCCCTTGCTTTTGCTGGCATGGAATTGGTTATTTCTGTGTTTTATTGGATGTAGTTATCCTCATTGGGTTGGAGTTTTCCTTCTAATATTTCTATAGGGCTGGATTTGTGAATAGATATTGTTTGAATTTGGATTTGTTTTGAAACATCTTGTTTTCTCCACCTATGAGGTTTTCTGGTTATAATAGTCTAGGTTGACTAAAAATAGTTCCTTGGTATTCTAACTTGATTTTAAAATAAAATCACATTAAATTTTAATGATTATTCTATGTAAATATCTGATAACCCCCTTCAAACCCAAGCCTATCTTTGTCACTTGTCCTCCAAGGTCCATTGTTTGGAACCAACCAAGGGACTGGTTCCTTAACTGTAAAAGGGAGAAAAGAGAACAACAACAACAACAAAAAGCCTGAGTAAAAGCAGAGTGTCCTCAAGAACATTTGAGAAGTTTCTCTGGCTTATCCCATGGTATGAAATATGTAAGTTGTAAAGGGAAGCTAGATTTGTGATGAGAAGACTCACTTAGGAAAAAGTACAGTTCCTTGGAATATTGTGGTCAATCAAGGCTCCAGCTGACCTCTTTGGATCAAGGCACTTTCATTTGCCTTCTGCTGTTCTAATAACTTTCTGCTGCCACTGTTTTATTCTTTTACTCCTGTTTGCTGTTTACTAAATAAACTCAGTCATTTAAACCAAAGCCCGCTAATCATAGATGATTCTCTATGTGCAATCTGTTAACACTAACTTTGAAAGAACTTCTTTTTTTTTTTTTTTTTTTTTTTGGATACTCAGGAATTTACTGTAATTCCAAACAAACAAACAATCCCCCCCCCAAAAAAAACAAATTACTACAATGAATTGTACTAAAATGCATAAGCTAATCTTCAGTCTGATCTAAATAATTTAAAGTTGATGATCCTAGTTTGAACTATATATAAAGTAAAATGATTTTTTAAATAAATATATATTTTAGTAATTAAAAATAGTCCCATGCATATCTAGAATTTATAGCAGGTAAACAACAGATGTACAATAAATTTAGATACTGACTAGATAGCTGTGGTAATTAATGGCAATCTAGGGAACAACTTTAGATAACAGAAAATATAAACACAGGTTTTAATTGGACTAAAGGGGCTACTAGTGTTGTTAATAATAGAATTTTAATTTAATTTTATTTTATTTTTACACTCCATATTCCATTCCCCACACACTCTCACCCACCCTCGGTCTGTTCCACATCCCAGACCTACTCTCTACCCCACCCCCTCTGCAAGTGGATTGCCCCAATCACTCCCCACCCCACCTGACCTCTGAACACCCTGGAGCCTCCAGTCTCTTGAGGGTCAGATGAATCATCTCTGAATGAACACAGACCTGAAAGTCCTCTACTGTATGTGTGTTGGGGCCTCATATCAGCTAGTGTATGCTCTCTGTTTGGTAGTCCAGTTTTTGAGAGATCTTGGGGGTCCAGATTAATTGAGACTACTAGTCCTCCTACAGGATTGCCCTTCTCCTCAGCTTCTTTCAGCCTTCCCTAACTCAACTACAGGGGTCAGCTACTTCTATCCATTGGTTGGTTGAAAATATCTGCATCTGAATCTTTTAGATGCTTGCTGGGACTTCCAGAGTGCGATCATACTAGGTCTCTTTTTGTTTTTTTTTTTATTTGTTTTTGTTTTTGTTTTTTTGATTAGGTATTTTCCTTGTTTACATTTCCAATGCTATCCCAAAAGTCCCCCATACCCTCCCCCTAACTCCCCTACCGACCCACTCCCAATTTTGGCCCTGGCGTTCCCCTGTACTGGGGCATATAAAGTTTGCAAATCCAATGGGCATCTCTTTACAGTGATGGCTGACTAGAACATCTTTTGATACATATGCAGCTAGAGTCAAGGGCTCCGGGGTACTGGTTAGTTCATAATGTTGTTCCACCTATAGGGTTGCAGATCCCTTTAGCTCCTTGGGTACTTTCTCTAGCTCCTCCATTGGGAGCCCTGTGATCCATCCATTAGCTGACTGTGAGCATCCACTTCTGTGTTTGCTAGGCCCCGGCATAGTCTCAAAAGAGACAGCTATATCAGGGTCCTATCAGCAAAATCTTGCTAGTATATGCAATGGTGTCAGCGTTTGGAGGCTGATTATGGGATGGATCCCTGGATATGGCAGTCTCTACATGGTCCATCCTTTTGTCTCAGCTCCAGACTTTATCTCTGTAACTCCTTCCATGGGTGTTTTGTTCCCAATTCTAAGAAGGGGCAAAGTGCCCACACTTTGGTTTTTGTTCTTCTTGAGTTTCATGTGTTTTTCAAATTGTATCTTATATCTTGGGTATTCTAAGTTTCTGGGCTAATATCCACTTATCAGTGAGTACATATCATTTGAGTTCTTTTGTGATTGGGTTACCTCACTCAGGAAAATGCCTTCTAGATCCAACCATTTCCCTACGAATTTCATAAATTAATTCTTTTTAATAGCTGAGTAGTACTCCATTGTGTAAAAGTACCACATTTTCTGTATTCATTCCTCTGTTGAGGGGCATCTGGGTTCTTTCCAGCTTCTGGCTATTATAAATACCGCAGCTATGAAGATAGTGGATCATGTTTCTTTCTTACTAGTTGGAACATCTTCTGGATATATGCCCAGGAGAGGTATTGTGGGATCCTCCAGTAGTACTATGTCCAATTTTCTACGAAACCACCAGACTGATTTCCAGAGTGGTTGTACAAGCTTGCAATCCAAACAACTACAGAGGAGTGTTCCTCTTTCTCCACATCCTCACCATCATCTGCTGTCACCTGAATTTTTGATCTTAGCCATTCTGACTGGTGTGAGGTGGAATCTCAGGGTTGTTTTGATTTCCATTTCCCTGATGATTAAGGATGCTGAACATTTTTTCAGGTGTTTCTCAGCCATTCGGTATTCCTCAGGTGAGAATTCTTTGTTTAGCTCTAAGCCCCATTTTTTAATGGGGTTATTTGATTTTCTGGAGTCCACCTTCTTGTGTTCTTTATATATATTGGATATTAGTCCTGGTTTCATATCTGGTTTAGGATAAGTAAAGATCCTTTCCCAATCTGATGGTGGCTTTTTGTCTTATTGACGGTGTCTGCTACCTTCCAAAACCTTTGCAGTTTCATGAGGTCCTATTTGTCAATTCTCGATCTTACAGCACAAGCCATTGCTATTCTATTCAAGAATTTTTCCCCTGTGCCAATATCTTTAAGGATTTTCCCCACTTTCTCCTGTCTAAGTTTCAGTGTCTCTGGTTTTATGTGAAGTTCCTTGATCCACTTAGATTTGACCTTAGTACAAGGCGATAGAAATGGACCAATTCGCATTCTTCTACATGAAAACCACCAGTTGAACCAGCACCATTTGTTGAAAATGCTGTCTTTTTTCCACTGTATGGTTTTAGCTCCCTTGTCAAAGATCAAGTCACCATAGGTGTGTGGGTTCATTTCTGGGTCTTCAATTCTATTCTATTGGTCTACAATTCTGTCGCTATATCAGTACCATGCAGTTTTTATCACAATTTCTCTGTAGTAAAGCTTTAGGTTAGGCATGGTGATTCCACCAGAGGTTCTTTTATCCTTGAGAAGAGTGTTTGCTATCCTAGGGTTTTTGTTATTCCAGAAGAAATTTCAGGTTGCTCTTTCTAATTCGTTGAAGAATTGAGTTGGAATTTTGATGGGGATTGCATTGAATTTGTAGAATGCTTTTGGCAAGATAGCCATTTTTACAATGTTCATCCTGCCAATCCATGAGCATGGGAGGTCTTTCCATCTTCTGAGATCTTCTTTAATTTCTTTCTTCAGAGACTTGAAGTTCTTATCACACAGATCTTTCACTTCCTTAGTTAGTGTCAAGCCAAGGTATTTTATATTATTTGTGACTATTGAGAAGGGTGTTGTTTCCCTAATTTCTTTCTCAGCCTGTTTATCCTTTGTGTACAGAAAGGTCATAGACTCGTTTGAGTTAATTTTATACCCAGTTACTTCATTGAAGCTTTTTATCAGGTTTAGGAGTTCTCTGGTGCAATTTTAGGGTCACTTATATATACTATCATATCATCTGCAAAAAGTGATATTTTGACTTCTTCCTTTTCAATTTGTATCCCCTTGATCTACTTTTGTTGTCTAATTGCTCTAGCTAGGACTTCAAGTACAATCTTGAATAGGTAGGGAGAGAGTGGACAGCCTTGTCTAGTCCCTGATTTTAGTGGGATTGCTTCAAGCTTCTCACCATTTACTTTGATGCTGGCTACTGGTTCGCTGTAGATTGCGTTTATGATGTTTAGGTATGGGCCTTCAATTCCTGATCTTTCCAAGACTTTTATCATGAATGGGTGTTGGATTTTGTCAAATGTTTCTCCGCTTCTAACGACATGATCATGTGGTTTTTGTCTTTGTGTTTGTTTATATAATGGATATCTGCATCCCTGGAATAAAACCTACTTGGTCAGGATGGATGATTGTTTTAAAGTGTTCTTGGATTCGGTTAGCGAGAATTTTATTGAGTATTTTTGCATCGATATTCATAAGGGAAATTGGTCTGAAGTTCTCTATCTTTGTTGGATCTTTCTGTGGTTTAGGTATCAGAGTAATTGTGGCTTCATAGAATGAGTTGGGTAGAGTACCTTCTATTTCTATTTTGTGGACTAGTTTGTGCAGAACTGGAAATAGATCTTCTTTGAAGGTCTGGTAGAACTCTGCACTAAACCCATCTACTCCTGGGTTTTTTTGGTTTAGAGACCATTAATGACTGCTTCTATTTCTTAGGGGATATGGGACTGTTTAGATAATTAACTTGTTCCTGGTTTAACTTTGGTACCTGGTATCTGTCCAGAAATTTGTCCATTTTGTCCAGGTTTTCCAGTTTTGTTGAGTATAGCCTTTTGTAGAAGGATCTGATGGTGTTTTGGATTTTTCAGGATCTCTTGTTATGTCTCCATTTTCATTTCTGATTTTGTTAATTAGGATGCTGTCCTTGTGCCCTCTAGTGAGTCTGGCTAAAGGTTTTATCTATCTTGTTGAATTTCTCAAAGAACCAACTCCTCCTTTGGTTGATTCTTTGAATATTTCTTCCTGTTTCGACTTGGTTGATTTCACCCCCGAGATTGATTATTTTCTGCAGTCTACTCCTCTTGGGTGAACTTGCTTCCTTTTTTTTCTAGAGCTTCTAGGTGTGTTGTCAAGCTGCTAGTGTGTGCTCTCTCTAGTTTCTCTTTAGAGGCACTCAGAGCTATGAGTTTCCCTCTTAGAAATGCTTTCATAGTGTCCCATAAGTTTGGGTATGTTGTGGCTTCATTTTCATTAAACTCTAAAAAGTCTTTAATTTCTTTCTTTATTCCTTCATTGACCAAGGTATCATTGAGAAGAGTGTTGTTCAGTTTCCACATGAATGTTGGCTTTCCATTATTTATGTTGTTATTGAAGATCAGCCTTAGTTCATGGCGGTCTGATACTATGCATGGGACAATTTCAATATTTTTGTATCTGTTGAAGCCTGTTGTGTGACCAATTATATGGTCAATTTTGGAGAAGGTACCATGAGGTGCTGAGAAGAAGGTATATCCTTTTTTCAGGATAAAATATTCTGTAGATATCTGTTAAGTCCATTTGATTCATCACTTCTGTTAGTTTCACTGTGTCCCTGTTTAGTTTCTGTTTGCCCCATCTGTCCATTGATGAAAGTGGTGTATTGAAGTCTCCCACTATTATTCTGTGAGGTGCAATGTGTGCTTTGAGCTTTACTAAAGTGTCTTTAATGAATGTGGCTGCCCTTGCATTTGGAGCATAGATATTCAGAATTGAGAGTTCCTCTTGGAGGATTTTACCTTTGATGAGTATGAAGTGTCCCTCCTTGTCTTTTTTGATAACTTTGGGTTGAAAGTCGATTTTGTTTGAAATCAGAATGGCTACTCCAGCTTGTTTCTTCAGACCATTTGCCTGGAAAATTGTTTTCCAGCCTTTCACTCTGAGGTAGTGTCTGTCTTTTCCTCTGAGATGGGTTTCCGGTAAGCAGCAAAATTTTGAGTCCTGTTAGTGTAACCAGTCTGTTAGTCTATGTCTTTTTATTGGGGAATTGAGTCCATTGATATTAAGAGATATTAAGGAAAAGTAATTGTTGCTTCCTATTATTTTTTTTGTTAAAGTTGGCATTCTGTTCTTGTGGCTGTCTTCTTTTAGGTTTGTTGAGTGATTACTTTCTTGCTTTTTCTAGGGTATGGTTTCCATTCTTGTATTGGATTTTTCTGTTATTATCCTTTGAAGGGCTGGATTTGTGGAAAGATAATGTGTGAATTTAGTTTTGTCATGGAATACTTTGGTTTCTCCATCTATGGTAATTGAGAGTTTGGCCGGGTATAGTAGTCTGGGCTGGCATTTGTGTTCTCTTAGTGTCTGTATAACATCTGTCCAGGCTCTTCTGGCTTTCATAGTCTCTGGTGAAAAGTCTGGTGTAATTCTGATAGGCCTGCCTTTATATGTTACTTGACCGTTTTCCTTACTGCTTTTAATATTCTATCTTTATTTAGTGCATTTGTTGTTCTGATTATTATGTGTCGGGAGGAATTTCTTTTCTGGTCCAGTCTATTTGGAGTTCTGTAGGCTTCTTGTATGTTAATGGGCATGTCTTTCTTTAGGTTTGGGAAGTTTTCTTCTATAATTTTGTTGAAGATATTTGCCGGCCCTTTAAGTTGAAAATCTTCATTCTCATCAACTCCTATTATCCGTAGGTTTGGTCTTCTCATTGTGTCCTGGATTTCCTGGATGTTTTGAGTTAGGATCTTTTTGCATTTTGTATTTTCTTTGATTGTTGTGCCGATGTTCTCTATGGAATCTTCTGCACCTGAGATTCTCTCTTCCATCTCTTGTATTCTGTTGCTGATGCTCACATCTATGGTTCCAGATTTCTTTCCTAGGGTTTCTATCTCCATCGTTGTCTCACTTTGGGTTTTCTTTATTGTGTCTACTTTCCTTTTTAGGTCTTGATGGTTTTATTCAATTCCATCACCTGTTTGGTCGCATTTTCCTGCAATTCTTTAAGGGATTTTTGTATTTCCTCTTTAAGGTCTTCTACCTGTTTAGCAGTGTTCTCCTGTATTTCTTTAAGTGAGTTATTAAAGTCCTTCTTGACGTCCTCTACCATCATCATGAGATATGCTTTTAAATCCGGTTCTAGCTTTTCTGGTGTGTTAGGGTGCCCAGGACTAGGTGGGGTGGTAGTGCTCGTTCTGATGATGGTGAGTGGTCTTGATTTCTGTTTGTACAATTCTTAAGTTTGCCTTTTGCCATCTGGTAATGTCTGGAGTTAGTTGTTGTAGTTGTCTCTGGTTAGAGCTTGTTCCTCAGGTGATTATGTTAGCCTCTATCAGCAGACCTGGGAGACTAGATCTCTCCTTAGTTTCAGTAGTCAGAGTACTCTCTGCAGGCAAGCTCTCCTCTTGCAGGGAAGGTTCCCAGATATCTGATGTTCGAACCTGCCTCCTGGCAGAAGTTGTGTTCTACTCACCAGAGGTCTTAAGATCCCGTGGAGGGTCCTGTGAGGACCTTGAGGGTGTCCAGAGACTCTGTGGGCAAGGAACCCCAGTGCTGGAGTGGACTGGAAGGGACTTGTGCCTCTGATCAGGCCGGGTCATCTGCTTACCTAGTTAATACAGTCTCAGGTCCCGAGAGATTGGATTGGAGCAGACACTGTGTTCCACTCACCAGAGGTCTTAAGATCCCGTCGGGGATTCTGTGGTGGTCCTTGCAGGTGTCTGGAGACTCTGCGGGCAAGGAACCCTGGTGCTGGAGTGGACCGCAAGGGACTTGTGTCACATATAACATTTTCAAGCAATACAAGAAAATAGTTCTGAAGCAAGTGAATATTTAAAAATATATAGTCTTCTACTCAGGATAGGGTTCTCTAGTTGTCTGGTTATGCATGTATATGAACACAATCAAAATTAGAATTTTTGATGACATTTTTTCATTAATACAAATCAGTCATGACTGAGCGAGTAATCTTCTAGTAGCACATGAAAATCTTTAATGCATTATTTAAATGAATCCTAATTTTATTTATAATACACAAACAGCTGCTCTGGCTGTCAAATGTTCCTTTACAACATTTAAATATTAAATTTTAAGTGATTTATTTTTCCTTGGATAACTTGTTCTTGCTTCTTTGCTCTTCAGTAAATTTTTCTAATGCAGAATTAAGGAGTATATAAAGCATTAACTAATGGCATTTCTCTTGACTGCATTCCCATTTCAACATCACACAAAATACAAAATATTACCTTTCCACAATTTGGAGCTGATATATTTGAAATAAAGTCTAAATTTCTACAATGTAGCATTAAATATTTAAACTGGCATTTACTTAAAGTATTTCATTAGAGAAAATGTTAAACAGGCCAAATAGGTTATATTTTGATAATTACCAATATTGGGCATGTTAATTAATTTTATCTCACTTTCTTAAAACCCAGGAATGTATCCCCATATAGAGATCCCTTAAAGTCACTAGCTAAAAATCGAGAGATGCTTCAGTGGCTAAGATAACTTGTTCCTGAAGAGGTCCTTTGGTGCTCAGCACCTACATGGTGATTCACAACCATCAAGCCAGTTCC
Organism: Mus musculus; assembly: GCF_000001635.26. Classification (NCBI taxonomy): domain Eukaryota; kingdom Metazoa; phylum Chordata; class Mammalia; order Rodentia; family Muridae; genus Mus; species Mus musculus. Next base: position 90,333,420 of record NC_000084.6, read on the forward strand.
AGGAGGCCTGATTCTCTGTTTTGACCTATGTCAGTACCTGGCATATGTGTAGTAAACATACATGCATGCAAGCAAAATGCTCATAAACCTAAAATAAAATAATTTTAAATAAAACCTATTATAACCAAAAACAACTTCTGGAAGAAACAGTTTATTACAATTCATCACTAAAGAGAATTGGGACAGAAACTCAAAATGAGTAGGGATCTGGAAGCAGAAGCCATGGAGGAGCTTCCTTCTCATGGTTTGCTCAGCCTAATTTCTTTCTTCCTTCCTTCCTTTCCTTCCTTCCTCCTTTCTTCTTTCTTCTTTCTTTCTTTTTTCTTCTTTCTTTATTTCTTTCATTCTTTTTTGAAGGTGACTTTTTTATTAGATATTTTCTTTATTTACATTTCAAATGTTATCCCCATTCCTGGTTTCCCCACCAAAAACCCCCTACCCCCTACCCCCTACCCCTGCTCACCAACCAACCCACTACTGCTTCCTGGCCCTGGCATTCCCCTATACTGGGGTGTAGAACTTTCACAGGACCAAGGGCATCTCCTCCCATTGATGAGTGACTAGGCCACCCTCTGCTATTTATGCAGCTAGAGCCATGAATCCCATTATATGTTCTCTTTGGTTGGTGGTTTAGTCCCAGGGAGCTTTGGGGGTACTAATTATTTCATATTGTTGTTCTTCCTATGGGGCTGCAAACCCCTTCAGCTCCTTGGGTCCTTTCTCTAGCTCTTTCATTGGGGACCCTGTGCTCTGTCCAGTGGATGGCTGTGAGCATCAACCACAGCAGCAATACCACTCCTGGGCGTATACCCAGAAGATGCTCCAACTTGTAATAAAACCATATGCTCCAGTATGTGCATAGCAACCTTATTTATAATAGCCAAAAGCTGGAAAGAACCCAGATGTCATTCAACAGAGGAATGGATACAAAAATGTGGTACATTTACACAATGGAATACTATGCATCTATTAAAAACAATGAATTTATGATTCTTAGGCAAACAGTTTGATCTTAAGGATAACATCCTGAGTGAGGTAACCCAGTCACAAAAGAACACACATAATATGCACTCACTGATAAGTGGATATTAGCCTGGACACTCAGAATACCGAAGATAAAATTCACAAAACACATGAAACAAAATACCCATGGAAGGAGTTACAGAGACAAAGTGTGGAACAGAGATTGAAGGAATGACGATCCAGAGACTGCCCCACCTGGGGATCCATCCCATATACAACTTCCAAACCCAGACACTATTGTGGATGTCAGCCTACTTTCTTATAGAACCAGGACCACCAGTTCATGTTTGGCATAAAATCTTTTTTTTTAATTAGATAAATTCTTTATCTACATTTCAAATGTTATGCCCTTTCTTGGTTCCCCCTCTGAAAACCCCCATCCCACCTCCTCTCCCCCTGCTCACAAACGTACCCACTCCCGCTTCCCTGTCCAAGTATTACCTTACACTGGGGCATCGAGCCTTTACCAGGACCAAGGGCCTCTCCTCCCACTGATGACCAAAAAGGCTATCCTCTGCACATATGCAGCTGGAGTCATGGATTTTACCATGTGTACTCTTTGATTGGTGGTTTAGTCCATGGGAGCTCTGGGGGATCTAGTTGGTTGATATTGTTGTTCCTGCTATGGTGCTGCAAACCCCTTCAGCTCCTTAGGTTCTTTCTCTAGCTCCACCACTGTGGGCCATGTGCTCCGTCAGATGATTGGCTGAGAGCATCCACCTCTGTATTTGTCAGACACTGGCAGAACTTTTCAAGAGACAGCTATATCAGGCTTCTGTCAGCAAGCACTTGTTGCCATCCACATTAGTGTCTAGGTTTGGTGACTGTATATGGGATGGAACCCCAGGTGGGACAGTCTCTGATGGCCTTTCCTTTACTTTCGGCTCCACACTTTGTCTCTGGATCTCCACCAATGGGTATTTTGTTCCCCCTTCTAAGAAGGACCGAAGTATCCATACTTTGGTCTTCCTTCTTCTTGAGCATCATATGGACTGTGGGTTGTATATTGGGTATTCTGAGCATCCATTTATCAGTGAGTACATACCATGTGTGCTCTTTTTTGACTGGGTTACCTCACTGAGAATGATATTTTTAGTTCCATCCATTTGCCTAAGAATTTGATGAATTAATTGTTTTTAATAGCTGAGTACTCCATTGTGTAAAAAATGAACCATATTTTCCATATCCTCTGTTGAAGGACATCTGGTTTCTTTCCAGCTTCTGGCTATTATGAACAAGGCTGCTATGAACGTAGTGAAGCATGTGTCCTTATTACATGTTAGAGCATCCTCTGGGTATATGCCCAGGAGAGGTATTGCTGGGTCCTCAGATAGAACTATGTCCAATTTTCTGTGGAACAGACAAACTGATTTGCAGAGCAGTTGCACCAGCTTGCAATCCCACCAGCGAAGGAGTATTCCTCTTTCTTCACATCCTCACCAGCATCTGCTGTCACCTGAGTTTTTGATCTTAGCCATTCTGATTGGTGTGAGGTGGAATCTCAGGATGGTTTTGATTTGCATTTCCCTGATGACTAAGGATGTAGAACATTTCTTTAGGTGATTCTCAGCCATTATGTATTCCTCAGCTAAGAATTCTTCGTTTAGCACTGTATCACATTTTTATTACGTATTTTCCTCAATTACATTTCCAATGCTATCACAAAAGTCCCCCATAACCCCTCCCCCACTTCCCTACCCACCCATTCCCATTTTTTTGGCCCTGGCATTCCCCTGTACTGGGCCATATAGAGTTTGCATGTCCAATGGGCCTCTCTTTCCAGTGATGGATGACTAGGCCATCTTTTGATACATATGCAGCTAGAGTCAAGAGCTCCGGGGTACTGGTTAGTTCATAATATTGTTCCACCTACAGGGTTTCAGATCCCTTTAGCTCCTTGGGTACTTTCTCTAGATCCTCAATTAGGAGCCCTGTGATCCATCCACTAGCTGACTATGAGCATCCACTTCTGTGTTTGCTAGGCCCCGGCATAGTCTCACAAGAGACAGCTACTTCTGGGTTCTTTCAGCAAATTCTTGCTAGTGTATGCAATGGTGTCAGCGTTTGGAAGCTGATTATGGGGTGGATCCCTGGATATGGCAGTCTCTAGATGGTCCATCCTTTCGTCACAACTCCAAACTTTGTCTCTGTAACTCCTTCCATGGGTGTTTTGTTCCCAATTATAAGGAGGGGCATAGTGTCCACATTCCAGTCTTCATTCTTCTTCAGTTTCATGTGTTTAGCAAATTGTATCTTTTATCTTGGGAATCCTAGGTTTGGGGCTAATATCCACTTATCAGTGAGTACATATTGTGTGAGTTCGTTTGTGATTGTGTTATACCTCATTCAGGATGATGCCCTCCAGGTCCATCCATTTGGCTAGGAATTTCAAAAATTCATTCTTTTAATAGCTGAGTAGTAGTCCATTGTGTAAATGTACCACATTTTCTGTATCCATTCCTGTGTTGAGGGGCATCTGGGTTCTATCCAGCTTCTGGCTATTATAAATAAGGCTGCTATGAACATAGTGGAGCATGTGTCCTTCTTACCGGTTGGGGCATCTTCTGGATATATGCCCAGGAGAGGTATTGCTGGATCCTCCAGTAGTACTATTTCCAATTTTCTAAGGAACCTCCAGACTGATTTCCAAAGTGGTTGTGCAAGCTTGAAATCCCACCAACAATGGAGGAGTGTTCCTCTTTCTCCACATCCTCGCCAGCATCTGCTGTCACCTGAATTTTTGATCTTAACCATTCTGACTGGTGTGAGGTGGAATCTCAGGGTTGTTTTGATTTGCATTTCCCTGATGATTAAGGATGTTGAACATTTTTTCAGGTGCTTCTCTGCCATTCGCTTTTCCTCAGGTTCATTCTTTGTTCAGTTCTGAGCACCATTTTTTAATGGTGTTATTTGATTTTCTGGAGTCCACCTTCTTGAGTTCTTTATATATATTGGATATTAGTCCCCTATCTGATTTAGGATAGGTAAAGCTCCTTTCCCAATCTGTTGGTGGTCTTTTTGTCTTATTGACAGTGTCTTTTGCCTTGCAGAAGCTTTGCAGTTTCATGAGGTTCCATTTGTCAATTCTCGATCTTACAGCACAAGCCATTGCTGTTCTATTCAGGAATTTTTCCCCTGTGTCCATATCTTCAAGGCTTTCCCCACTTTCTCCTCTATAAGTTTCAGTGTCTCTGGTTTTATTTGAAGTTCCTTGATTCACTTAGATTTCACCTTAGTACAAGGAGATAGGAATGGATCGATTCACATTCTTCTACATGATAACAACCAGTTGTGCCAGCACCATTTGTTGAAAATTCTGTCTTTCTTCCACTGTATGGTTTTAGCTCCCTTGTCGAAGAGCAAGTGGCCATAGGTGTGTGGGTTCATTTCTGGGTCTTCAATTCTATTCCATTGGTCTACTTGTATACCAATACCATACCAGTACCATGCAGTTTTTATCACAATTGCTCTGTAGTAAAGCTTTAGGTCAGGCATGGTGATTCCACCAGAGGTTCTTTTACCATTGAGAAGAGTTTTTGCTATCCTAGGTTTTTTGTTATTCCAGATGAATTTGCAGAATGCCCTTTCTAATTTTTTGAAGAATTGAGTTGGAATTTTGATGGGGATTGCATTGAATCTGTAGATTGCTTTTGGCAAGATAGCCATTTTTACAATGTTGATCCTGCCAATCCATGAGCATGGGAGATCTTTCCATCATGCCACTCTCTCCCAAGTCTCCTCCCTCTAATTCCTCTCATGCTCCACACCTCACTTTCAAATTGTTAGCCTCTTCTTCCCTGATTTTTATTGTTAAATATATACATTAATATATAAACAACCTACCAAGTATATTTTTTTTTGTTCTTGTGTAAATGCCTTTAGGACTGACCTCTCTGTATTGGAAAATGTTTTAGTTAGGGTTTTGTTGCTGTGAAGAGACACCATGACCAAGGGATCTCTTATAAAGAAAACATTTCAAAAAGAAAAAGAAAAAAAGATTCATTGGGGCTGACTTACAGTTTTTAATCATTTAATTGTCTTTGTGCTCTTGAATAAGACCTTTAACTTTGATACACCTGAGTTCCTGATTCCATAAAAGGAAAGGATTGGATTAGTCATGATATAATCATTTGACTTCTAAAATACTTAGGGACTATACCAGCCATTGCTTGTTTATATAGATTTAGATTCTGTTTTTCTGGATGTTTGCCTGAGATAGATCAGAAGAGTCCCTTGGTTGTATAGACAACATCACTGCAGTTAATGACAAGTCTTTGTTCCCCTTTCTGCCAGCATTCCTGTGAATCTATCCAACTGGGTTTCCTGGAGAAATTTCGTGAGGCACATGACATCTTTGGGTAAAGGATGAATGTTTTAGAAATGGAACATGAAGCTGTTTCTCAGCATCCTCTGTGTATAGTGAGTCTACTGTTTCATTTTAAACACATAAAGCATAGGTGAAGAGCCAGTAGGATCATTACCTAGAACAGGCTCTGTCATGGGAGAAAGAATATTTTATGGAGGAGTTAGAAAATTTCAGTTTTAAGTATGCCTTTAGCTCTTGGCACTTCTTGACCATCTCTCTGATCTTTAGTTATTTTGCTTTTTAGATAAAATGTACTGCTGAATCATTTATATCCTTTTCAGCTATGATATAGGCAGAGCTAGTAACACCTTCAAAGGTCTACCCAGAGGGTCACTCCATTATCATCATGGCAGGATGTATGGCAGCCTGTAGGCAGACATGGTGCATGAGAAGAAGCTGAAAGTTCTACATAATGATCAAAAAGCAACCAGGAGTGTCTCCTCCACGGTGAGCCAGGAGGGGTCTTTCATCTGCACTGGGCAGGACCTTGAGCACCAAGAGCCCTCAGATTGCCTACAGAGTGACACATTTCCTTGAACAAGGCCAAACCTATGCCAACAAAGACACACCTCCTACTAGTGCTGGTTTCCATAAGCCAAGCATATTCAAACCAATAAGGGTACTCTTCCCTCTGAGAGGAGCTAACTCCTCCTTAATCATTAGTCATCAGTTGCCTATTTCAGGGATATGACCTTATGAGGTTTCCCCCCTTTTGCATTAGCATGCCTATTGCTATTGGCATTGTTCCTATCTTGTTTATTCAGCCATGAATCCTGTTTCATAACAGACTTGCTAATGTTCTGGCTCTTAGATTCTTCCCAGTCCTTCTTCTGTAGCAAGCCCCTTTTTCATGATATTTCCTGACTCAACTACATAGAAACTGTAATGTAGATGTACCATTGTGGCTGGGATCCCACAATCTATTGTTAGATGCATTTTGTCTACTGTGGTTTTCTGTAATAGTCTTCATTTACAGCAAAGAGAAGCTTCTTTGATGAGATATACTTTCCTTTGGGTATAAGGATAGGACTTAGAATGCAGTTCAGAATTATGCTGCACCAGGAAAGTGTTGGTAATAAATTCTCTTTTAAGAGCCAAGAGTCATTAAAAATATTTTAATTCTTTGAGAATTTCATACAATGTATTTGACCATATTTGCTCCTTCCCCCAGCTCCTTCCAGATTCAGCCCCCTTCCTGAGTCATACAACTTTGTTTTTTATTTTTCATATAAATCTATCAAGTCCAATTTGTGCAGCCAATATATCCTTAGAAGTAAATCCTACTCTGGAGCATAGTCAATCTTTCAGAGTCCATACTCTTTAATAACTGGCTCTTTCTCCAAAACTATGGATTTTAATTAGTTCATTAGCGAAGTATAGGACTATATGTCCGTCTCCCCTTTCCATGGTGGTATTTTATTTCACTTGATATTAATCAGACTTTTGTGTATGCTTTTACAACCCTCATGAGTTCATATGCCTCTATTTTATTGTGTCTAGAAATCATTCTTTTAGTCTTTTTATAAGAACCACCTCTGGTCTTGAATGGCTTAGATACCTTCCATGTAGGGCTGAACATTTCATAGTCTCTTATTCTCCATACTTGGGCCAGTTATGACCTCTGTGTTAATCATCCTCTACTGCAAAAAAGCAGTTTTTCTGACAATGGCTGAGAGATGTACTAATCTATGGATATAGTGATAAGCAATCAGGTGTCTATTTAGTATTATGTCCAATTATCACTTAGAAACTTAATGCAGAGCTCATATTTACATCTTCAACCACATCTGGATATATTTTATTTACAAGAGAAAATACGTGATATAATAATACAAAAGGAAGTATTCTAAGTTGTGTTGAAAGAAATGAGTAGTAAAAAGAGAGGTACGGATGGTGCTATAAACACAGGGAATTTGATAAAATAGGTATACAATAACTGTAATCCATGAGTCTCATGGTTCACAATGATGCCATCCACAGGAATGCACATGGAATAAAACTAGTGAACAGTTCATGAAGAAAGCCTTGAAATAACAGCAAGTTTTGTGATGATGGCCACATATTCATGGCATATTTAGTAAATTAAAACCATTCCCATAGGAGCCACAGATTCATTATCATGAATCTTGCCAATGAAAACACAAGATGTCTAGAGGGCAATAATCTGTGTTGATTATTATTCGTATATGATATTGTTTTCTGGGTGATATAAGGACAGAAAGCCTAATGCAATTCTGTTTCCAAGGTTGCTTCTATTGTTTTAATTTCTGGTTCACAAAAAGTTACTGAGAGTCAAATAATGCTTTCTGCCCTATGAATTGCAAACCTATGTTGAATGAAACCTTTAATCAGCACTGCTATTTAAACTCCAAAATTTTCAGATTTCTCGTCTGTAGGATGAGAAAGATAAAAATACTATAAACCCATAATTGTGCCATACCTAATAGAAAATTCTGGGTATAAGTGCTAAATTAGTTGGTGATAAGAAGATAATTTACAAATAACCATTATATAATGACAGTGTGTGTAGCTTTATGTTGCCTTAAAATATTCCCTGCTAAATGGATGTGGGAAGCTGAGGTAACTCATTAGCTTCTCGGGAAACTTAAAAGACTCATGAGGATCCTCCCCAGGATTACATAAGTAGGAAACAAATGCCAGGGGAAGGGGGCTATGACTATATGGCTACTATGTTTTGGACAGGAACTTTCACTGACACAGCTTCGATGAGTCCTACAAGGAATAAAAAAATATATGGTTACCAATAAAACTTAAAAAGATTAGATGTGAACAGGGAAAACTCTTATCATCTGAGTCATGAATGTCTTCACAAAGCAAATATCCCAAGTGACTCACTCTCACAGACTGTCTCAGTTACTGATTTTTCCAAATATGCAAGCAAATCATCTTTAAAAGGGCTAACCCAACTGACCAAATCACACAAAGATTGTACAACACATAGACTGGACAGATAACACAGAGAGTGGACAACACATAGACTGTACAGACAACACAGAAACTAGATAACACAGAGACTGAACAACAAATGCTACAGCTAGCTGTTTTCAGACTAACCATTTTACCCCTTGGACCTGAAACAGGAGTTCTTTGCCTGAATTCAGCTGGAAGCAATTGTAAGAAAACTTTTGTTCCAGTCCCTTATATTGGAGTAGATGGTTTGGTCATTTGATGTTTTGTGGTTGTTATCATCTTGTATGGTGGGTTGCTATTGGTTGTAGTCAGGGAAGGAACAACCTGTGATGTAAACTTCTAGCTTATGATCCTTATAATTATTTTTATTGTATGCAGATTGCTAATGTTAGAGGAAAAAAAATTTTTTTTGGTTTTTTGAGACAGGGTTTCTCTGTATAGCCCTGGCTTTCCTGGAACTCACTTTGTAGACCAGGGGCCTCGAACTCAAAAATCCACCTGCATCTGCCTCCCGAGAAAAAAAAATTTTTAAAAGGAGGAATATTAAATGGATATTTCTGGTTTCTTTGGAGACTCAGTTATGTCACATGATGTTTTTCTGGAAGCTGTCTTATGAGATGTTTTGCTTAAAACACACATGTGGTGTTTTTCTAGAAACTGTCTTATTAAAGGAATTGCTAGAGCAAATTCTTGAGAGGGTACCTAATGTTTAGAAAAAAATGTAGTGACCTCATCTTCATCAATGCCTAGGCCTCTGCATCGATGAAGATGAGGTCACTGCAGAGGAACCCAGTGCTGCTGTTCCTGATGAGATCCTCCAACTGGAAGGCGATGAGGATGCCTCTCGAATGGAAGAAGTGGATTAAAGCCTCCTGGAAGCCCTGCCCTCTGTATAGTACACCTGTGGCTCCCCCAGCAGCCCTGACTGGCCTGACCCTCCTGGCTCTTTGCTCATGTCTACAAGAATCTTTTATCCTGTCCTGTGCCTTAAGGCAGGAAGATCCCCTCCCACAGAATAGCAGGGTTGGGTGTTGTGTTTTGTGGGGTTTTTGTTTGTTTTAATTTGTTCTAAAATTAAAAGTATGCAAAATAAAGAAGATGCAGTTTTATACAAAAAAGAAAAGAAGAAAAGAAGAGAAGAGGAGAGGAGAGGAGAGGAGAGGAGAGGAGAGGAGAGGAGAGGAGAGGAGAGGAGAGGAGAGGAGAGGAGAGGAGAGGAGAGAAGGAAAAGAAAAGAAGAGAAAAGAAAAGAAAAGAAAAGAAAAGAAAAGAGAAAAGAAAAGAAAAGAAAAGAAAAGAAAAGAAAAGAAAAGAAAAGAAAAAAGGAAAGGAAAAAAGGGAAAAGGAAAATGTAGATATAACTCCACAAACTTTGAGACAACATTCTTACACTGTTTTGCCTTGAAGTGCTTTGCTGGTCTTTGCTGATCTTCATGTATCATGACATTGTAGAGAAAAATTCACCAAAGAACTGCTTCTTGCAGCTTCCATGGACTCATGCTAATTGCAGGGAGCCTCATGGTTTCTTCTGGATTGAGCCACTGCTACTGGTTTATATTTGGTGTTTGACAAGTGGACTGGACTGCTGCTACTAATTCATCTTGTTGTTTTGGACTGGACTGCTGATATCCTGACAATAAAGATTGGAATTGCCCCAAAGATCTAACAGGCCTCCTGTTTCCTATTAGCTTTCTTTTCCCCTACCTCTGGTAGGTAGGCTGGAATAGAGTTGAAGCATTTAAAAACCCTTATTAAGATAAGGTTTTTTAAAGCTAGGCCTACATATTTTCCTAGATGTTACTGACTGTGTTTTTATGCTGGCATCTAGGCATCTGGTACTGGGTGCTGATGTCTGTTTTTGTGTCTGTTGGGTATATGTTTTGTTCCTTAGTTTCTGCTTTTTATCTTGGAGAGTATGGCAGCTCTCTCCTGTCTGATATGAAATTTTCTGTGGGTCTGTTTCCCTGGCCTGCTCAGGCACTCCAAGGATATGCCTTGGTGTTTCAGGCTGGGGAAAGTGAATGAGTTGGGGGAAGAAAGTTTAGAGGAGATCTGTGATTCCCTTGCAGATGGGGTCAGAGAGGAAAGGAAGATTGCAACAAATGTTCTGCTGTAAAGCTGGTGATGAGAATGGGGGTACTGGATCTGAAGAGCAGAAGGAACGGTAAAGACCAGGGGTCAGCCTATCTGCTTCCTGGTCAGGAGTGGCCCTTGGATTAGGAAGAGGTTAGCTAGGGTTGAGGGTTAGGGTAAATCAAGAAGTTGCTAGAGAGAGGTTAAAAGGGGAAAATCTATGAGATCCACAGGGGATACTGACTAGGTGTGTGTAGTGGGCAGGAAAGGCTGTCACAGGTGTTCTGCTACCGATCTGAGGATGAGACTGGGGGATTGAACCTAGAGAAACAGAGGAGAGATGAAGATTTGTAATCAGGCTACCTGTTTCCAATTGTCAGAAGTTTTAAATGCAAATTTTATTGAATCTTATTTAAATACTGACAAAGAACAGACAACTTATAAAATGATAGCTATAATAGGTAAGAAAAACACTCCACAAAAATCTATTCTAAAATTTCTCAAACAATTGTGAGGGGTTACTTTTATGTGGTATAAGGCAAATAATTAGTTAAGTGGCTTTAGGTATCATTAATTTGTAGTATAGATTCAGCGAAGTAATTATTTGCCTATATGCTTCTGATTCTCACAACTGCCTCACCTTGGATGGACCACATTTCCCTGATCCTTCTAGATCTTACTAAGGACAGCACTACTAGAAGGAATCGCCAAGGTGTCTGCAAATAGGGTCCAGAACTTCTAGAGTGGGTGCAATAGATAGGGAAATATACTTTGTGATACCTGTTTAATTATAACCTTAAGGTATAATGACATATTCTTGAAAATACTTTATTTAAAATTACTTCTAACAAAAGATATTCCCTACCATATACAAACACACACACATAAATAATAAAGCAGAAGTAACGTGAAGTGTTTTATATTTTTCACAAAGGGTATTTCAGTGTATTAGGAGAACACAGAAAATGGTTTTGTTTTCTCTGGCATTTAGTGTACATAAAAATTACCTAGGCATTTAAAAACACATATATTATTAGATTCCAAATTAAATGCCTACTGATTCTAAATTTAAGAAATGTTGTCATGGTACTTGACAAATCTCATAAAACATGTTACCTTTATATTAAGTTTTGTCTTCTTTAACTTGTGATGTCTATTGGATATCTACAGAGAAATATAATCTTAAAATGATGGAAAGGGAACTGACTGTGAAATTTGAGTATGATTTTAAACTACTGTTCCTTTAACATAATTGACTTCATATCCACTGAATTAAAGAAAAAAGCACTCTCACCAAATTGAAAAAAAAAAAAAGAAAGACTGTGAAATGGGAAATTAAATCCAAATCAGTTAAAAGGAAAGAAATGTTTTTTACTACTTACAGATAGAGTGATGCTTTCTCCTCTCTATTTTGTATAATTTAAAGGAATAGAGAGGCTGCCAGATGCTGTAGAGATTTAAATACCATTAAATTAACCCAAATAAAATAATAGAAAAACAGAAACTGATGACCATAACTGATAAATACGAATGAACTATCTATCAATTATGTCAACAAGCATATTAAATTTAACTGTGTGGATTAAAAAGAAATAAATGCAGAAAGTGAAAAAAAACTCTCAACTATATCAGAAGCCAACAGCCATTTTAGTAAACAGCTGAACTCCTAAGGAAATGATCCACTATCTTTGTGAACCAAATGAATGACATTTATTTAATCTCAGTAGCTAAATTTAGAAAGTGTAATAAGATCATGAGACTCAGCAGTGGAAAGTCTCTCCATTATTTATTTTAAACTCTTTAAAAATTATGAAAGTATAATGTACTATAAAGACTATTTCTGGATACAAATAAGTCAAATATAAACCATGAACCCACAATCAGAAGCTCTAACTGTTAATCTTGATTGGCAACTTGATTGGAATTAGAATTACCATGGTAAAAATCATCTCAGATGCCTGTAAAGGAGTTTCTAGATTGGATTTACTGGGGTAGAATGATCTACATTAAAAATGAATGGCGGAAATTAGTCTGAACAGGTGAGAGGGTGCTCCACAGAACCAGACAGCTTCTGGGACAGGCGGAGGCACAGAGCCTCGAAGGCAGCACCCTTTGCGGGCTGCAGACAGCCGGCGACCATCTGGACCAGAGGACAGGTGTCCGCCTGGCTCGGAAGGCCTCAGCCTCAGGAGCAGCAGGCGCCACCTTGGTTACTGTACTCCACCGAACTTAGGAATTTAGTCTGCACAGGTGAGAGTCTGCACCACAAAAGCTGACAGCTTCTGGGACCTGTCAAAGCAACACAGCTTCTGAGAAAGGTCCTGTTTTGGGCCTTCTTCTTCGGCCAGGAGGATGTCCAGACACAAGATATCTGCCCACCTTCCCTGTAAGAGAGCTTGCCAGCAGAGAGTGCTCTGAGCACTGAAACTCAGGGGAGAGAATCTGTCTCCCAGGTCTGCTGATAGACGATAACAGAATCACCAGAAGAACAATCTCTAAACAGAGTCAACTATAACAAGTAACTCCAGAGATTACCAGATGGCGAAAGGTAAACGTAGGAATCTTACTAACAGGAACCAAGACCACTCACCATCATCAGAACCCAGCACTCCCACTTCGCCCAGTCCAGAGCACCCCAACACACCCGAAAACCTAGACCCAGATTTAAAAGCATATCTCATGATGATGGTAGAGGACATCAAGAATGACTTTAATAACTCACTTAAAGAAATACAGGAGAACACTGCTAAAGAGTTACAAGTCCTTAAAGAAAAACAGGAAAACACAATCAAACAGGTAGAAGTCCTTAAAGAAAAAGAGTAAAAAACATACAAACAGGTGATGGAAATGAACAAAAGCATACTAGACCTAAAAAGGAAAGTAGACACAATAAAGAAAACTCAAAGTGAGGCAACACTGGAGAGAGAAACCCTAGAAAAGAAATCTGGAACAATAGATTCGAGCATCAGCAACAGAATACAAGAGATGGAAGAGAGAATCTCAGGTGCAGAAAATTCCATAGAGAACATCGGCACAACAATCAAAGAAAATGGAAAATGCAAAAAGAACCTAACTCAAAACATCCAGGAAATCCAGGACACAATGAGAAGACCAAACCTACGAATAATAGGAGTTGATGAGAATGAAGATTTTCAACTCAAAGGACCAGCAAACATCTTCAACAAAATTATTGAAGAAAACTTCCCAAATCTAAAGAAAGAGATGCCCATAAACATACAAGAAGCCTACAGAACTCCAAATAGACTGGACCAGAAAAGAAATTCCTCCCGAAACATAATAATCAGAACACCAAATGCACTAAATAAAGATAGAATACGAAAAGCAGTAAGGGAAAAAGGTCAAGTAACATATAAAGGCAAGCCTATCAGAATTACACCAGATTTTTCACCAGAGACTATGAAAGCCAGAAGAGCCTGGACAGATGTTATACAGACACTAAGAGAACACAAATTCCAGCCCAGGCTACTATACCCAGCCAAACTTTCAATTACCATAGATGGAGAAAGCAAAGTATTCCACGACAAAACCAAATTCACCCATTATCTCTCCACGAATCCAGCCCTTCAAAGGATAATAACAGAAAAAAATCAATAAAAGAATGGAAACAACGCCCTAGAAAAAACAAGAAGGTAATCCCTCAACAAACCTAAAAGAAGACAGCCACAAGAACAGAATGCCAACTTTAACAACAAAAATAACAGGAAGCAACAATTACTTTTCCTTAATATCTCTTAATATCAATGGTCTCAACTCCCCAATAAAAAGACATAGACTAACAAACTGGCTAAACAAACAAGACCCAACTGTTTGCTGCTTACTGGAAACTCATCTCAGAGAAAAAGATAGACACTACCTCAGAATGAAAGGCTGGAAAACAATTTTCCAAGCAAATGGTATGAAGAAACAAGCTGGAGTAGCCATCCTAATATCTGATAAGATTGACTTCCAACCCAAAGTCATCAAAAAAGACAAGGAGGGGCACTTCATTCTCATCAAAGGTAAAATCCTCCAAGAGGAACTATCAATTCTGAATATCTATGCTCCAAATGCATGGGTAGCCACATTCATTAAAGAAACTTTAGTAAATCTCAAAGCACATATTGCACCTCACACAATAATAGTGGGAGACTTCAACACACCACTTTCACCAATTGACAGATATAATGGAAACAGAAACTAAACAGGGACACAGTGAAACTAACAGAAGTTATGAAACAAATGGATCTGACAAATATCTACAGAACAATTTATCCTAAAACAAAAAGATATACCTTCTTCTCAGCACCTCATGGTACCTTCTCCAAAATTGACCACATAATAGGTCACAAAACAGGCCTCAACAGATACAAAAATATTGAAATTGTCCCATGCATCCTATCAGATCACCATGCACTAAGGCTGATCTTCAATAACAAAGTAAATAATGGAAAGCCAACATTCACGTGGAAACTGAACAACACTCTTCTCAATGATACCTTGGTCAAGGAATGAATATAGAAAGAAATTAAGGACTTCTTAGAGTTCAATGAAAATGAAGCCACTTCATACCCAAACTTATGGGACACAATGAAAGCATTTCTAAGAGGAAATATCATAGCTCTGAGTGCCTCCAAAAAGAAACTAGAAAGAGCATACATTAGCAGCTTAACAACACACCTAAAAGCTCTAGAACAAAAGGAAGCAAATTCACCCAAGAGGAGTAGAGGGCAGGAAATAATCAAACTCAGGGGTGAAATCAACCACATGGAAACAAGAAGAACTATTCAGAGAATCAACCAATCGAGGAGCTGGTTCTTGGAGAAAATCAACAAGATAGACAAACCCTTAGCCAGACTCACTAGAGGGCACAGGGAAAGCATTCTAATTAACAAAATCAGAAATGAAAAGGGAGACATAACAACAGATCCCGAAGAAATCCAAAACACCATCAGATCCTTCTACAAAAGGCTATACAAAACAAAACTGGAGAACCTGGATGAAATGGAGAAGTTTCTAGACAGATACCAGGTACCAAAGTTGAATCAAGATCAATTAATGATCTAAACAGCCCGATATCCCCCAAAGAAATAGAAGCAGTCATTAATAGCCTCCCAACCAAAAAAAGCCCAGGACCAGATGGGTTTAGTGCAGAGTTCTATCAGACCTTCAAAGAAGATCTAATCCCAGTTCTTCACAAACTATTCCACAAAATAGAAACAGAAGGTACTCTACCCAACTCATTCTATGAAGCCACAATTACTCTGATACCTAAACCACAAAAAGACCCCACAAAGATAGAGAACTTCAGACCAATATCCCTTATGAATATTGATGCAAAAATCCTCAATAAAGTTCTTGCTAACCGAATCCAAGAATACATCAAAACAATCATCCATCCTGACCAAGTAGGTTTCATCCCAGGGATGCAGGGATGGTTCAATATACGGAAATCCATCAATGTAATCCAGTATATAAACAAACTAAAAGACAAAAACCACATGATCATCTCGTTAGATGCTGAGAAAGCATTTGACAAAATCCAACACCCATTCATGATAAAAGTCTTGGAAAGATCAGGAATTCAAGGCCCATACCTAAACATGATAAAAGCAATCTACAGCAAACCAGTAGCCAGCATCAAAGTAAATGGTGAGAAGCTTGAAGCAATCCCACTAAAATCAGGGACTAGACAAGGCTGTCCACTCTCTCCCTACCTATTCAACATTGTACTTGAAGTCCTAGCCAGAGCAATTAGACAACAAAAGGAGATCAAGGGGATACAAATTGGAAAGGAAGAAGTCAAATTATCACTTTTTGCAGATGATATGATAGTATATATAAGTGACCCTAAAAATTCCACCAGAGAACTCCTAAGCCTGATAAACAGCTTCAGTGAAGTATCTGGATATAAAATTAAATCAAACAAGTCAATGGCCTTTCTCTACACAAAGGACAAACAGGCTGAGAAAGGAATTAGGGAAACAACACCCTTCTCAGTAGCCACAAATAATATAAAATACCTAGGCGTGACTCTAACTAAGGAAGTGAAAGATTTGTATGATAAGAACTTCAAGTCTCTGAAGAAAGAAATTAAAGAAGATCTCAGAAGATGGAAAGATCTCCCATGCTCATGGATCCGCAGGATTAATATAGTAAACATGGCTATCCTGCCAAAAGCAATCTACAGATTCAATGCAATCGCCATCAAAATTCCAACTCAATTCTTCAATGAACTAGAAAGGGCAATCGGCAGATTCATCTGGAATAACAAAAAACCTAGGATAGCAAAAACTCTTCTCAATGATAAAAGAACCTCTGGTGGAATCACCATGCCCGACCTAAAGATGTACTACAGAGCAATTGTGATAAAAACTGCATGGTACTGGTATAGCAACAGACAAGTAGACGAATGGAACAGAATTGAAGACCCAGAGATGAACCTACACACCTATGGTCACTTGATCTTTGACAAGGGAGCTAAAACCATCCAGTGGAAAAAAGACAGCATTTTCAACAAATGGTGCTGGCACAACTGGATGTTATCATGTAGAAGATTTTGAATTGATCCAGTACTATCTTCTTGTACTAAGGTCAAATCTAAGTGGATTAAGGATCTCCACATAAAACCAGAGACACTGAAACTTATAGAGGAGAAAGTAGGGAAAAGCCTCGAAGATATGGGTACAGGGGAAAAATTCCTGAATAGAACAACAATGGCTTGTGCTGTAAGATCGAGAATTGACAAATGGGACCTCATGAAACTGCAAAGCTTCTGCAAGGCAAAAGACACTGTCAATAAGACAAAAAGACCACCAACAGATTGGGAAAGGATCTTTACTTATCCTAAATCAGATAGGGGACTAATATCCAATATATATAAAGAACTCAAGAAGGTGGACTCCAGAAAATCAAATAACCCCATTAAAAATGGGGCTCAGAACTGAACAAAGAATTCTCACCTGAGGAATACCGAATGGCAGAGAAGCACCTGAAAAAATGTTCAACATCCTTAATCATCAGGGAAATGCAAATCAAAACAACCCTGAAATTCCACCTCACACCAGTCAAAATGGCTAAGATCAAAAATTCAGGTGACAGCAGATGCTGGCGAGGATGTGGAGAAAGAGGAACACTCCTCCATTGTTGGTGGGATTGCAAGCTTGTACAACCACTCTGGAAATCAGTCTGGCAGTTCCTCAAAAAATTGAACATGGTACTACTGGAAGATCCAGCAATACCTCTCCTGGGCATATATCCAGAAGATGCCCCAACCGGTAAGAAGGACACATGCTCCACTATGTTCATAGCAGCCTTATTTATAATAGCCAGAAGCTGGAAAGAACCCAGATGCCCCTCAACACAGGAATGGATACAGAAAATGTGGTACATTTACACAATGGAGTACTACTCAGCTATTAAAAGAATGAATTTATGAAATTCCTAGCCAAATGGATGGACCTGGAGGGCATCATTCTGAGTGAGGTAACCGAATCACAAAGGAACTCTCACAATATAATCCCTGATAAGTGGATATTAGCCCAGAAACTTAGGATACCCAAGATATAAGATATAATTTGCTAAAAACATTAAAGTCAAGAGAACGAAGACCAAAGTGTGGACACTTTGCCCCTTCTTAGAATAGGAAACAAAACACCCATGGAAGGAGTTACAGAGACAAAATTTGGAAGTGTGACGAAAGGATGGACCATCTAGTGATTGCCATATCCAGAGATCCATCCCATGATCAGCTTCCAAACGCTGACACCATTGCATACACTAGCAAGATTTTGCTGAAAGGACCCAGATATAGCTGTCTCTTGTGAGACTATGCCAGGGCCTAGCAAACACAGAAGTGGATGCTCACAGTCAGCTATTGAATGGACCACAGAGCCCCCAATGGAGGAACTAGAGAAAGCACCCAAGGAACTAAAGGGAACTGCAACCCTATAGGTGGAACAACAATATGAACTAAGCAGTACCCCGGAGCTCTTGTCTCTAGCTGCATATGTATCAAAAGATGGCCTAGTCGGCCATCACTGCATAGAGAGGCCCATTGGACTTGTAAACTTTATATGCCCCAGTACAGGGGAACGCCAGGGCCAAAAAGGCGGAGTGGGTGGGTAGGGGATTGGGGGTGGGTGGGTATGGGGGACTTTTGGTATAGCATTGGAAATGTCAATGAGCTAAATACCTAATAAAAAATGGGAAAAAAATGAATGGCACTATCCCCTGGACTTAAACTTAGGTCATAAACTTCATGAAAAGATATAAAAGACCTGGGACTTAGCATTCAACACTGTCTGCTTTGTGGTTTTGTACACAATGTGATGAGCAGCCTTACACTCTTACAGCCATGATTTTGGTGGCCTGTACTGACAATCTGTGAGCGGTCATTGTACAATAAAATAACAAAACAATAATAGAGGAAGTTATATATATCAAATGAGGTCTCATGACAAAATTCTGAATTTTAGATTGTAAAAGTAATGAGTATATATATATATACATATATATATATGTTCTATTTTGCTAAGAATGTTTAAAATATTTGTTTTTAAATTATTTATCATTAATGTAATATCAATTGAGATAATATCTGTAGGTATTACCACAGTTAAGTTACAAGACAATTCCAGGCTGTGGTGGCACACGCCTTTAATTCCAGTGTTTGAGAGGCAGAGGCAGGTAGATTTCTGAGTTCGAGGCCAGCCTGGTCTACAGAGTAAGTTCCAGGATATCCAGGGCTACACTGAGAACCCCTGTCTCAGAAAACCAAAAAAGAAAAAAGTTACAAGACAATTAAAAGTAAGTATTCCTCATAAGGCATTGCTACCTATTCTGAAATATATAATACTTTTATAATTGTATACGGGATAGTTATATTAAGTAGAATTATGACTTGGTTACTGTTTTCTTTTGGAAATTAAGTATGTCACAGGGAGATGTGTTTGTGTGTGTCAGGTTAACAAGTTGTGGACTTGTGAGAGCTTGTGATAGTTGTTAGCTTAATTGTATCTAGAACCAACTAAAACCCAAGAGGTATGCCTGGACTTGGAAGGATCCACCCTAAATCTGTATCATTTGAGTTTGGAAAACCCACTCTAAATCTTGGCAACATGTTCTGGTAGCAGTCCACATTTTAAAAAACATGAAAGAAGAAAGCTTTTGTTTTGCCTGCTTACATTCACTCTTATTGGCAAGTTCATCTATCCTGCTTCTGAAGCATTAATTTGCTGGTATTAGAAACTATTTCTTTGAGATCCCAACATAGATTGAAGACTGACTGAGTCATTCAGCCAACAGAGAATAGCCACTGTTAGACTAAACTGGAAAATAGCCTGTAAAGCACTGTAATAAGTCATTTTGGAGTGTATATATTCACTCTATTAGTTTTGTTCTTTTAGGGAACCCTGCCTATTACAAATGGGTAGAACTAAAACATTAGAATATGCCAGCACATCAATAAATTGGATGCAAATATAGCGGTTACATTAGTTTCACCTGGAGAGACTCTTAAACTTATTCCTGGTCCCATACCTAGTATTTCTCATTCATCAGATTTGGGGTGGAGGTTTTGCTGTAGCACTTAGAGAACCATTGTACTAGATTGTAAGTTTAAATGTTTTATGTATGTTTTTCTTCATATTGAACTGCTTAAAATAGTATGTAGGCCAATTGTTAAATCAATTTTGAGAGAGGCTGAATTTGGACTCACTACGAGGCTGAAGAAAATATCGAACTTCTAATCCCCTTAACCCTATATCTCAAACTAAAGAATAACCGGCATATGCTACTATGTCAGGTTTATAAAATATTAGCCATCTAGCTGAGGGCTTCATCCATGCTACAACCTCGGTTCTATTAAATCTTATGTTTTAAATAGCATTTGACCCTGTGGACCTCTTTTTTATACCAAGATTGGTCCCATGTAGAATTAACTTAAACTGTAGTTCTTTCACTTGAGTTCCAAATCTGAAAATTTGACTTCATCAGGCAGCCAAATATGATCGCCAATGCAAATACCTTATGTATGTAAAGAAAATCATTAAAAGTTTGTTTTCTGCTGTAATGTTATTATTGTAAAGAATTATAAAATGTTTTCCTGTGTTCAGTAACTTGTCTGCAAAATAAGAAAAATTATAACAATTTTTTGTGTTCCTGAGTGTGTGTGTGCATGCATGTGCAGCATTCATGTGAAAGCCAATATACAACTCGTTGTAGCCAATGCCAGATCAAGTTTAATGACAAGTGCCTTTACTCACTGAGAAGTAACAATGGTACCCAGAGCTAATTTTCTTTTTATCACAAACTCTTAAAATCTGCAACATTATTCCCTAATGCCACTTCTATTAATCATATTTCAAAATAAATACAAACCCAAAAGAAAAAAGGGTTCTGTGAAGAGCAAAGAACATGGACAAAGACCCCATGTTAACTTCATAGAACTTGAAATTGTTGTCAGTTTAGTACTAAGAATTATTTCTTCAGTAGAAACTACAAAAGTTTACTCCCATTTTTTTGCTATGTGAGGGAATATATTTCAAACAAATTCTTCTCCAGTCAGCCATCAATTTTTTAGAGCCTTCATATGTTTTGTGTGCTTCAGTCTCATTTCAAACATTTTCAGCACCCATGTTATTATGTGTTTTGTGGTTATCCTGAGGCTTTAAAACACAGAGGTGGAAATGGTATAAAATTCCATCTTCTGTCATACTTAAATGGATAGTATTGCCATGATTAATTAGACCCTAGCAAAAATTATGGAATGATGATGCATATTCCTGCCAGATCTACATAATATCTTAAATGTTACTATACATGTTTTATAATTAACCTGTTTTGCTGCATTACCCATTTCTTTACTCCTTTTATAACAATATTTTCATATAAAATAATCTACTTGCCACAATTTCTAAATGAGTAATGTTTGTGGGGTTTTTTGTAGTTAATGAATAAAGTACAAGGGAAAACTCAAAAGAGACTTCAAGTATCAAAAGACAAGCTTTTCAGACATCTTGAAATCTGATTTTACTACCTGTATGTTCATTTGATGCTGTTTTAGCATATATATATATATATATAGCTTTTAGACTTCTAAATTTTGATCTCTAAAATGAATGAAGTTTAATGGAAACAAATAAGCATTATACTCAGAACATTTTGCTTTGTAAATTTTAGAATCATAGTTGTTGGGGTTTTTTCCACATTTTATTTCGGTTGAGATAAACTGAGGTATCATCCCTTTACTGACAAAATAAACGGAGACATTTTCACTTTTAACATTATGGTCGGAAAGAACATGCCCTTCGAATGAAAATATTTAAAATACTACTACTACTTGAAAGAATTTTAATCTGTAACATAATCTTTACTGCTAAGCATATAAAAATGAATCATTGACACTAAATCAGAGTGTTTCTTCACCATCCCACACCTATTAAAAGAAATATGTGTGCTCCTGAAAAGAAAAGAAAAAAAGAAAACCACATTCCACCTATTTACTTCAATCTTCTATTTATTCCATCTTCCTTTTACATTTAGTTACTCCTTACTCCCACTTTCCCTCTCTTTCTTTTCCTTTCCCTTCTGCTCTTCCTTCCATTTCTTCTTTTCTTTTTCTATTACATTACACTTTCTTTGTTTTCTTTGTTTTGTGACTACCATGAAAGCATATGCCTTTGAGGTTAATCTTTACCTACAACTTCACAAGACATGGATTCACCTATGACAAACCTTTGATTGTATAGAGAATGATTCCAGAGAGATCTGCTCTGAATGTAAATAATGTCATCAAGTGAATTAGGGTCCACAGTAAATTAGAAGGAGAAAGTAAGACGCAAGCTGAGCACCAGCATCCATTAATATCTGCTTCTATACTGCAGTCACAATGTAACCAGCTTTCTCACATTTATTGTGCCATGACATTGTGGTCATAATTCATTGTATCTTCTCCCAAACCATAAGTCAAACTAAACCTTTCTATACTTAAGTTTTTCTTTCAAGTTTGTTTACACTATATTTAAAATGTAACTATCAAGCTGGGTTCTGATGATGCCAAGTAACCTTGGTTTCTGTTGCTTCTGGTTCTTTTGGTTTTTTTTTTTAATAGATATTTTCTTCATTTACATTTCAAATACTATTCCCTTTCCTAGACTCCTCTCCAAAAGTCCCGTATACCCTTTCCCCTACCCTCCCTGCTCCCCAACCCACCCACTCCCACTTCCTGGACCTAGCATTCCCCTGTACTGGGGCATATGATCTTTGCAAGACCAAGGCGGCCTTGGTCTTGGCCGACCATTGATACCCCACCTGGCCATCCTCTGCGACATATGCAACTAGAGACACCGCTCTGGGGGGGTACTGGTTACTTCATATTGTTGATTTCTCTGTTGAGGAACATCAGGGTTCTTTCCAGCTTCTGGGTATTATAAATATAATTTGTAATTATATTTATTATATAATTATAATAAATTATAACAAATGTAATTCCACCTCTAACAACAAAAATAACAGGAAGTAACAATCACTTTTCCTTAGTATCTCTTAATATGAAAATTAATATTACCAACATCCTAATCAATTGAAATTCAAAAATATGAGGAATTAGAAATTTGTTGGCTGTCATCCAGTGGTCTCTCTAATTTGGTAATTGGAGAAATAGGTCCAATATTGTACAATCCATATACACTTCCTGCTTGTTTGTACATGACAGTGTCTTGCTGTGTACCACATAATGGTCTTGAAATCTTGCTTCTCCTATATTAGACTCTCTATTAGTAGGATTGTTTATTTAATGTTTTTACATTAGACTAGGGTTTTCAGAACAGCTTACATATTTCAAAATTATTTATACAGTCAAAAGAAACATAGACAATTAATTTGAGAGGTAGTTTGTAAGAGAACAACAAAGAGTGAAACTGAATATTTTGCTTGATATTTATAATTATTTTTGAAGAAGAGGACCTTATAAGTTACTCTTTTTCTAAGATAGATGCTTTTCAAAATCATCACAGCAAATTAACCAGAAGCTTACCCTCACCTAATGTCTGTGCTACACTCCAAGCAGAACCATTCTTCATTGAAACAGTTGATGAATGACTTCATGGATAGACCATCTTAATACACACACTGTTTCTTAAATGAATGTAACCTGTTCCCTGTGGGCTGAGAATGATGACAATCACTCAAGTCAAATAGATTGACCATAGCAAGAAATATATATCCAAATCACTCTGGCAGTTCCTCAGAAAATTGGACAAATTGGGTACCTGAGGACCCAGCGATACCACTCCTGGGCAAAGACCCAGAAGATGCTCCACCATGTAATAAAGACACATGCTCCACTATGTTCATCACAGCCACATTTATAATAGCCAGAGACTAGAAACAATCCAGATGTCCCTGAAAGGAGGAATGGATACAGAAAATGTGATACATTTACACAATTAAATATTATTTAGCTATTAAAAACAATGACTTCATGAAATTCACAGGCAATTGGATGGAACTTGAAAATATCATCCTGAGTGAGGTAATCTAGTCACATAAAAACACACATGGGCAGCCAGGCGAGGTGGTGCACGCCTTTAATCCCAGCACTCGGGAGGCAGAGGCAGGCGGATTTCTGAGCTCAAGGCTAGCCTGGTCTACAAAGTGAGCTCCAGGGCAGCCAAGACTACACAGAGAAACCCTGTCTCAAAAAAAAAAAAAAAAAAAACATGGTATGCACTCACTGATAAGTGGATATTAGCCCAAAAGCTCAGAATACCCAAGATACAATTCACAGACCATATGAAGAACAAACAGAAGGAAAATCAAAGTGTGGCTCTAGGGTTTTTCAAGTTTAAGGAAAATATTATTCATGTGTGGAATACTGCTTATAGTTATGATATTTACATCAGACTGAAACTATAAAAGTGGCACCTCAGTATATTTGCAGTGTGTCCAGAAATTAGTTAGGAAGGCTCTTCTCTCATTACCATTATCCTGCTTTTATAATTTACTTATATTTTTACCTATGTGAATTAAATTATAAATAAAATGTGCTACCCCACTACATACCATACCTATTTTAATGATATTGATGTTTTTAAAAGTTTTCATTAACTGGCAAGTTGGAAGCTTAGGACTCTTGGCAAGTGAATTGTTTTAATTTTGAATTAGTATCAAAGGTGTGAGGTTTTTCAGATGTGGTTTGAATTTTTTCTGCTAGGAGAAAAATATTTCTCACATGTGAGTCAGTTAAAAAAAAATCGATTAGTCAAATATGTCAGTGAGCCAAAGTCCACCTTGAACATCTGTTCAAATTCAAAAACAAATGTCAATGTGTATGGATCGATTATGTAAGAATCGTCAACTCACCTGACCTTTCAGAGAAAAGTTCCTAGACATTTAATGTAGAAGAAGGTAGTCCCCCAAAAGATTTGATAAATGTCAAAGGATATCTTTGAGTGCTTTTTGAAGTTTAGTTTTCAGTGATTACTTATAACCAGAATTTAAAATAATTTGTAAGAAAAATCATATACGGCATTCGACTAAAGTCAGGCAAAAGTCTTCCAAATTCTCTACATTTTTCTTTAATTCAGCTCCCTGGCCTCCCTTATTTACCTCCCTAGTTCCTCAATTCCTCAGAAGGAAATAGATAAGAGAAGTAAGCAACTCTCCCTTCACTCCTCCTCCCTGTCTTGTAGAGTTTACACCTTGTCAGAGAGAAATGTCAGAATGACAAGTAGTATTAGTGTCACAGAATTTGGGACATTTAACTCTGAAGAGTAAAACAAAAGGGTGAGACAAAAGAACAAGTACAGAAATTTTTAAAAATGAAGCAGAAAAACACCAAAAAAAAAAGACTATGCTATAACTTTTTGTAAAAATCAAAAGAACCAAGTAATAATAATAGCAATAATTTTAAAAGTTTTCCACTATGTCAGAAAAATAACTAGTCCTTGTAAGCAAATATTAGATTATAAAACTAGTTTGGGGCCCCTGGAAGTTATAAATATTATATTATTTAAAAATATGAAGAAGAAAGTAGAAAATGCATAACAATTAACTCAGCTACCGCATAGTAAGAAACAAAACAGGAATAATTTCCTTTGAGGTATGTAATTAGCTTCATGAAATCTTGGAAACAAAAATTACTACAGATTCTGAAAAGGTAAGTTTGAGCTGGTTCAATTCATTAGGAAAACACTATTACTGAATAGGTAAAATGATTCATATTCTAAAATACATTGGGAATATTTTTCAGCCTACAAATATTCAGGGTTCAAGTCAACAAATTTCACTGAAGATTTTCTTCCATTTAAAACAAGTTTTGTCAATAATGTCAAATCACATTTGTGTTATTTTCAGTACACTGTTTTTCATATCTACCTAAAGAATATATATTAATGAAATATCCATCATGTTTTCATTTCAAATAAAAATTTCTAGCCATTTATAAATACATTATAGACTCTGTCTATTCCTAAGGGTTTGTAGTCCCTATTACAATAAATTACAAATTATCTGTATAATATTTCACAAATACTAAAATATAATTTGTACATAAAATAAATAGCTGATTCTTCTTAAACTGTAATGTTTACATGAATCCTAGAATATGGGACTTAATGTAAAAATTCATTATCTCAATGCCTTGACAAAACAG
Source organism: Mus musculus (assembly GCF_000001635.26). NCBI lineage: Eukaryota > Metazoa > Chordata > Mammalia > Rodentia > Muridae > Mus > Mus musculus. Next base: position 90,359,465 of record NC_000084.6, read on the forward strand.
AAAAATTATGTCAGCTATTATATAACCATGCTATTAGTTTTAATATATAATATTTATTAAGACTATCCAAGGGGTAAGTACATGAATTGGTCTCCATGCTGACTGCCTTAGAACAGCAATCCACATGGTGTAATCATAGAAATGATCCTGACAAGTTGTCTTCTGACTTCTGCAAGAGTGTGTGTTATGAAAAGTTCTCATATACACACATGTGTACACACACATATGTATGCATGAACATGTGTGTACATGCACACGCATATTTAAATATTTTTTAAAAAATTAAAAGAATGCCCAGTGTGAGAAGTGCTATTCAAAAACACATTCACATTCCTCACTTCATTTGATCATCAACATTGGTTGTTTTTAATGTTTTTATAAATGAATCCTGGGTTGATGGTATTTGCTAGTTCAATTACTTGTAGATTTAACAACTTCATATCTGGATTTTAAAAGAAGAAAAAGATATTCCAAGCAACAGAAATAAGAATCAATGGGCATAGATACTTAATAATGGATGAAATAGGCTTCAAACCACAATTATTTGTATGATATAGGGAAGGATTCTACATACTCATCAAAGAAAACTTCCACCAGGAGGATATTCTAATTCAAAACATTATGCACTAAATGTAAGGGCACACAATTTCATAAAGAAAATCTACTACATCTAAAATCACATATTGACCCTAACACAGTGTTGGTGGTTGATTCCTTTTTTTTAAGTTTATTTTTTTTATTTTGTATGAGTACACTGTCACTCTCTTCAGACACACCAAATGAGTGTCTGTGAGCCACCATGTGGTTGCTGGGAATTGAATTCGGGACCTCTGGAAGAACAATCAGTGCTCTTAACTACTAAGCTATCTCCCTGCCCCAGTGACTGATTTCAAAATCCTACCTTTGCCATTAGAGAGGTAATCTAGACAAAACCAAAGCAGAGGAACTCTGGAGTTAAATATATTATGAGAGTTCGGAGAGGGAAATGCATATGACCAAAATATTCTTCTTAAAAATTTTAGAAATTTTTAAAATAAAAATATTGCTAATGTAATTTTAATGAACATTAAAACATATTAAAGCTTATCAGCCCCCTATTGGACTCAGTGCACTAAGGGATAAAAGTTCTTTTCCTGTTTTTTATTTTTACACACACAGTCAAGATACCATTTGTATTAAAGCTATTCCACAAAAAGTAAAATTAATAATGGCAATAAATAGACAAGAAAAGGAAGAAAGAGTTGCTTGCTCAGTCCTTCAAGCAGTTATGCCCTATCAGTCACAGCTTCCAGTGGTGTCCCATGACCTAAACCTCCAAAGCATACATTCCAATGTTCTGCTGTGAAATGATATTTCTCTAGTTATCTGCTAAACATGAAGTATTGAAACACTAACCTCTGTCATTGAACTTTGCTGGTGTCAAGTATCTAACCTAAGAAACATGTGTTGGCTATCTTTGATGGGAACTTTGGTGAGAATTTTTCTACCTTTAACATTCCTTTTCTAATTTACCTATAGTTGCTTTGCAATAAAAATATTATGTTTAAACATGAAAGCAATAAAAATGACATTCACTTAATTAACTTAAATAATTATTATCTAGGGTTGGTCTGGATGGGATTAGGAAGGGGTGAATACTGAAAGAGACAACTGGAATTGAGAAGCATTTCTTTTTTTTTAATTGAGTATTTATTTCATTTGCATTTCCAATTCTATCCCAAAAGTCCCCCACACACTCCCCCACCATCTTCCCCGCCCACCCAATCCCACATCTTGGCCCTGGCGTTCCCCTGTACTAAGGCATATGAAGTTTGCACGACCAATAGGCATCTCTTTCAATCTGATGGCCGACTAGGCCATCTTCTGATTCATATGCAACTAGAGACATGAACTCTGGGGGCGGGGGGGGGGGGTACTGGTTAGTTCATACTGTTGTTCCACCTTGAGGAATGCAGATCCCTTTAGCTCCTTGGGTACTTTCTTTAGCTCCTCCATTGGGGGCCCTGTGATCCATCCAATAGCTGTTTGTAAGCATCCACTTCTGTGTTTGCTAGGCCCCAGCATAGTTGCACAAAACACAGCTATATCTGGGTCCTTTCAGCAAAATCTTGCTAGTGTATGTAATGGTGTCAGCATTTGGAAGCTGATGATGGGATGGATCCCCGGATATGGCAGTCTCTAGATGTTCCATCTTTTCATCTCAGCTGCAAACTTAGTCTCTGTAACTCCTTCCATGGGTATTTTGTTACCAATTCTAAGAAGGGGCAAAGTGTCCAAACTTTGGTCTTCGTTCTTCTTGAGTTTCATGCTTTTAGCAAATTGTATTTTATATCCTTGGTATTCTAAGTTTCTGGGCTAATATCCACTTATCAGTGAGTACATATGATTGGAGTTCTTTTGTGATTGGGTTACCTCACTCAGGATGATGCCCTCCAGGTCCATCCATTTGCCTAGGAATTTAATAAATTCATTCTTTTTAATAGCTGAGTAGTACTCCATTGTGTAAATGTATCACATTTTTTGTATCCATTCCTCTGTTGAGGGGCATCTGGGTTCTTTCCAGCTTCTGGCTATTATAAATACGGTGGCTATGAACATAGTGGAGCATGTTTCTTTCTTACTACTTGGAACACCTTCTGGATATATGCCCAGGAGAGGTATTTCAGGATCCTCCAGTAGTACAATGTCCAATTTTCTGAGGAACGGCCAGACTGATTGCCAGAGTAGTTGTACAATCCCACCAACAATGGAGGAGTGTTCCTCTTTCTCCACATCCTCACCAGCATCTGCTGTCACCTGAATTTTTGATCTTACCCATTTTGACTGGTGTGAGATGGAATCTCAGGGTTGGTTTGATTTGCATTTCCCTGATGATTAAGGATGTTGAACATTTTTTCAGGTGCTTCTCTGCCATTCGGTACTCCTCAGGTGAGAATTCTTTGTTTAGCTCTGAGCCCCATTTTTTAATGGGGTTATTTGATTATCTGGAGTCCACCTTCTTGAGTTCTTTATATATATTACATAATAGTCCTCTATCTGATTTAGGATAGGTAAAGATCCTTTCCGAATCTATTGGTGGCCTTTTTGTCTTATTGACTGTGTCTTTTGACTTGCAGAAGCTTTGCAATTTTATGAGGTCCCGTTTATCGATTCCCGATCTTACAGCACAAGCCATTGCTGTTCTATTCAGGAATTGTTCCCCTGTACCCATATCTTCAAGGCTTTTCCCTACTTTCTCCTCTATGAGTTTCAGTGTCTGGTTTTATGTGGAGTTCCTTAATCCACTTAGATTTTACCTTAGTACAAAAAGATGGGAATGGATCAATTCGCATTCTTCTACATGATAACCACCAGTTGTGCCAGCACCATTTGTTGAAAATGCTGTCTTTTTTCCACTGGATGGTTTTTGCTCCCTTGACAAAGATCAAGTGACCATAGGTGTGTTGGTTCATTTCTGGGTCTTCAATTCTACTCCATTGGTCTACTTGTCTATTGCTATACCAGTAACATGCAGTTTTTATCACAATTTCTTTGTAGTACAGCTTTAGGTCAGGCATGGTGATTCCACCAGAGGTTCTTTTATCCTTGAGAAGAGTTTATGCTATCCTAGGTTTTTTGTTTTTCCAGATGAATCTGCCGATTGCCCTTTCTAATTCGTTGAAGAATTGAGTTGAAATTTTGATGGGGATTGCAATGAATCTGTAGATTGCTTTTGGCAAGATAGCCATTTTTACTATATTGATCCTGCCGATCCATGAGCATGGGAGATCTTTCCATCTTCTGAGATCTTCTTTAATTTTTTCTTCAGAGACTTGAAGTCCTTATCATACAGATCGTTCACTTCCTTAGTTGAGTCACACCAAGGTATTTTATATTATTTGTGACTATTGAGAAGGGTGTTGTTTCCCGAATTTCTTTCTCAGCCTGTTTATCCTTTGTGTACAGAAAGGCCATTGACTTGTTTGAGTTAATTTTATATCCAGCTACTTCATTGAAGCTGTTTATCAGGTGTTGGAGTTCTCTGGTGGAATTTTAGGGTCACTTATATATACTATCATATCATCTGCAAAAAGTGATATTTTGACTTCTTCCTTTCCAATTTTTATCCACTTGATCTCCTTTTGTTGTCTAATTGCTCTGGCTAGGACTTCAAGTACAATGTTGAATAGGTAGGGAGAAAGTGGGCAGCCTTGTCTACTCCCTGATTTTAGTGGGATTGCTTCCAGCTTCTCACCATTTACTTTGATGTTGGCTACTGGTTTGCTGTAGATTGCTTTTATTATGTTTAGGTGTGGGCCTTGAATTCCTGATCTTTCCAAGACTTTTATCATGAATGGGTGTTGGATTTTGTCAAATGCTTTCTCCACATCTAACGAGATGATCATGTGGGCTTTGTCTTTGAGTTTGTTTATATACTGGATTACGTTGATGGATTTCCGAATACTGAACCATCCCTGCATCCCTGGGATGAAACCTACTTGGTCAGGATGGATGATTGTTTTGATGTGTTCTTGGATACGGTTAGCAAGAACTTTAGTGAGGATATTTGCATCGATATGCATAAGGGAAATTTGGTCTAAAGTTCTCGATCTTTGTCCGGTCTTTTTGTGGTTTGGGTATCAGAGTAATTGTGGCTTCATAGAATGAGTTGGGTAGAGTACCTTCTGTTTCTATTTTGTGGAATAGTTTGTGTAGTAGTGGTATTAGATCTTCTTTGAAGGTCTGATAGAACACTGCACTAAACCCATCTGGTCCTGGGCTTTTGTTGGTTGGGAGACTATTAATGACTGCTTCTATTTCTTTAGGGGATATAGGACTGTTTATATCATTAACCTGATCTTGATTCAACTTTGGTACCTGGTATCTGCCTAGAAACTTGTCCATTTCTTCCAGGTTTTTAAGTTTTGTTGAGTATAGCCTTTTGTAGAAGGATCTGGTCGTGTTTTGGATTTTTCAGGATCTCTTGTTATGTCTCCATTTTCATTTCTGATTTTGTTAATTAGGATGCTGTCCCTGTGCCCTCTAGTGAGTCTGGCTAAGGGTTTATCTATCTTGTGATTTACTCAAAGAACCAGCTTCTCTTTGGTTGATTCTTTGAATAGTTCTTCTTGTTTCCACTTGGTTGATTTTGCCCCTGAGTTTAATTATTTCCTGCCTTCTACTCCTCTTGGGTGAATTTGCTTCCTTTTCTTCTAGAGCTTTTAGATGTGTTGTCAAGCTGCTAGTGTGTGCTTTCTCTAGTTTCTTTTTGGAGGCACTCAGAGCTATGAGTTTCCCTCTTAGAAATGTTTTCATTGTTTCCCATAAGTTTGGGTGTGTTGTGGGTTAATTTTCATTAAACTCCAAAAAGTCCTTAATTTCTTTCTTTATTCCTTATGACCAAGGTATTATTGAGAAGAGTATTGTTCAGTTTCCACGTGAATGTTGAATTTCTATTATTTATTTTGTTATCAAAGATCAGCCTTAGTCCATGGTGATCTGATAGTATGCATGGGACAATTTCAATATTTTTGTATCTGTTGAGGCTTGTTTTGTGACCAATTATGTGGTCAATTTTGGAGAAGGTACCATGAGGTACTGAGAAGAAAATATATCCTTTTGTTTTAGGATAAAATGTTCTGTAGATATCTGTTAGATCCATGTGTTTCATAACTTCTGTTAGGTTCACTTTGTCGCTGTTTAGTTTCTGTTTCCATGATCTGTCCATTGATGAAAGTGGTGTGTTGCAATCTCCCAGTATTATTGTGTGAGGTGCAATATGTGCTTTGATCTTTACTAAAGTTTCTTTAATGCATGTGGCTACCCTTGCATTTGGAACATAGATATTCAAAATTGAGAGTTCCTCTTGGAGGATTTTACCTTTGATGAGTATGAAGTGTCCCTCCTTGTCTTTTTCGATTACTTTGGGTTGGAAGTCGTTTTTATTAGATATTAGAATGGCTACTCCAGCTTGTTTCTTCAGACCATTTGCTTTGAAAATTGTTTTCCAGCCTTTCATTCTGAGGAGGTGTCTATCTTTTTCCCTGAGATGGGTTTCCTGCAAGCAGCAAAATGTTGGGTCCTGTTTGTGTAGCCAGTCTGTTAGTCTATGTCTTTTTATTGGGGAGTTTAGTTTATTGGTGTTAAGAGATATTAAGGAAAAGTAATTGTTGCTTCCTATTATTTTTGTTGTTAAAGTTGGCATTCTGTTCTTCTGGCTAACTTCTTTTTGGTTTGTTGAAGGATTTCCTTCTTGTTTTTTCTAGGATGTGGTTTCTGTCCTTGTATTGTTTTTTTTTCTGCTATTATCCTTTCAAGGTCAGGATTCATGGAAAGATGATGTGTGAATTTGGTTCTGTCGTGGAATACTTCTGTTTCTCCATTTAAGGTAATTGAAAGTTTGGCTGGGTATAGTAGCCTGGGTTGGCATTTGTGCTCTCTTAGTGTCTGTATAACATCTGTCTAGGATCTTCTGGCTTTCATAGTCTCTGGTGAAAAATCTGGTAGTCTTGCCTTTATATATTACTTGACTTTTTCCCCTACTGCTTTTAATATTCTATCTTTATTTAGTGCATTTGTTGTTTTGATTATTATGTGTCAGGAGGAATTTTCTGGTCCAGTCTGTTTGGAGTTCTGTAGGCTTCTTATATGTTCATGGGCATGTCTTTCTTTAGGTTTGGGAAGTTTTCTTCTATAATTTTGTTGAAGATATTTGCTGGCCCTTTAAGTTGAAAATCTTCATTCTCATCTACTATTATCTGTAGGTTTGGTCTTCTCATTGTGTCCTGGATTTCCTGGATGTTTTGAATTAGGATCTTTTTGCATTTTGTATTTTCTTTGATTGTTGTGCTGATGTTCTCTATGGAATCTTCTGCACCTGAGATTCTCTCTTCCATCTCTTGTATTCTGTTGCTGATGCTCGCATCTATGGTTCCAGATTTCTTTCCTAGAGTTTCTATCTCCAGTGCTGCCTCACTTTGGGTTTTCTTTATTGTGTCTACTTCCCTTTTTAGGTCTTGGATGGTTTTATTCAATTCCATCACCTGTTTGGATGTGTTTTCCTGCAATTCTTTAAGGGATTTTTGTGCTTCCTCTTTAAGGTCTTCTACCTGTTTAGCAGTGTTCTCCTGTATTTCTTTAAGTGAGTTATTAAAGTCCTTCTTGATGTCCTCTACCATCATCATGAGATATGCTTTTAAATCCAGGTCTATCTTTTCGGGTGTTTTGGGGTGCCCGGACTGGGCGAGTTGAGAGTGCTGGGTTCTGATGATGGTGAGTGGTCTTGGTTTCTGTTAGTATGATTCTTATGTCTACCTTTTGCCATCTGGTAATCTCTGGAGTTAGTTGTTATAGTTGTCTCTGGTTAGAGATTGTTCCTCTCGTGATTCTGATAGCCTCTATCGGCAGATCTGGGAGACTAGCTCTCTCCTCTGAGTTTCAGTGGTCAGAGCACTCTCTGCAGGCCAGCTCTCCTCTTACAGGGAAGGTGCACAGATATAAGATGAAGGCCCAAAACAGGACCTGTCCCAGAAGCTGTGTTGCTTCGGCCTGTAACAGAAGCTATTAGCTTCTGTAGTCCATACTCTCACCTGTGCAGACTACTCTTGGCGGAGTCCTGGAATCAAGATGGCTCCCCCAGGTGCTCCTGCAAAGCCCTCCTGGGAAGAGCGGGCATCTCTCCTCTGGCAGGGAAGGTGCCTAGATGTCCGAAAAGGGGGCTGCCTCAGAAGCTCTGTGGCTCCCTCCTGTCCCAGAAGCTGTTAGCTTCTGTAGTCCACACTCTCCTCTGTGCAGACTACTCTCGGCAGAGTTGAGAAGCATTTCAAGGTGATATGGAAACCTATTGTAATGGAAACTCCCTGAAATCTACAAAGGTGGCGCTATTGAAAACTCCTACTAATGGGGGATATGGAGCCTGAACTAGCCATCTTCTGTAACTGGGCAGGAATTCTAGTGGTGGGACTAGGACATCAACCCAGCCACAAAACCTTTGATCTACAATTTGTTCTGCCTACAAGATATTTCCTGGCAAATACATAAGTGGATGCTCACAGTCATCTATAAGATAGAACACAGGGCCCCCAATGGAGAAGCTAGAGAAAACACCCAAGGAGCTGAAGAGGTCTGCAACCCTATAGGTGGAACAACAATATGAACTAACCAGTACTCCCAGAGCTCATATCTCTAGATGCATATGTAGTCGGCCATCACTGGGAAGAGAGGCCCCTTGATATTGCAAACTTTATATACCCCAGTACAGGGGAATGCCAGGGCTAAGAAGCAGGAGTGGGTGGGTAGGGGAGCAGGGCAGGGGGTGGGGGTATAGGGAACTTTTGGGATAGCATTTGAAATGTATATAAAGAAAATATCTAATAAAAATAAAGAAAAAAAACTGCCTGGATGGCCAGAAACCAGAAGCTGGATAGCCCAGAGACCTAATATAGGAACAAACACGACTGAGAAAAAAGAAAGTCAATAAAATGTAAAGTGATTCTTAATGCCATAGTTGTAGACCAGAGCCTAGTATAATTGTTATCAGAGAAGCTCCATCCAGCAACTAATAGGACCAGATGCAGAAACCTACAGCCAAACATTAGACAGAGCTTTGAAAATCTCAAAGAAAAAGAGGAGGAAGGATTGTAGGAGCCAGAGAAATCAAGGACATCAGAAGAACATAGCCCATAGAATCAACTAAGCAGTGCTCCTAAGGGGCTCACAGAGACTGAAGTAACAAAGAGCCTGTGTGGGTCTGAGCTAGGTCCTTAGCATGTAAGTTATGATTGTGGATCTTGTGGGACTCCTAACAGTGGGAATAGGGGTTGCCTTTGATTCTTTTGTCTGCATTTGGACTCTTTTTCTTCCTTCGGGGTTTCCTTGTCCAGCCTTGATATGAGGATTTGTGCCTAGTCTTATTGTAACTTGTCATGCCATGATATCCCTGGGAGGTCTGCTCTTTTCTGAAGGGAAATGGAGAAATAGATATGAAGGACAGGGAAGATCATTGGGAGAAGTGGAGGGAGGGAAAACTGTGGTTGG